>NC_064875.1:51364541-51392041 GCF_943734745.1 Anopheles darlingi
AATAAATCCGATCGGATGTCGTACTCATTCTCCTGGAACTCCGGGAAGCCAACACATTGTAAGATCTGATCGTTGCAGCTTAACTTGTGAATCACATAGTCCGTAGCCCACCTGTTTGTAGTCAATTTTGTGTAGACTTCTATCTAACCGTGTTTACCTTTTGATACTACCAGTTTATAGACGTTGTTCCGCCAATTTTTCAGCATGCTGAACCTGATAGACTTCTGTGCACAGCGGCCAATCAAAATTAATGTCTCTCCCAAGACAATAATGTTGAATTGAGCCCCAAAGTTCCCAATCGATGCATTTTATTTAATTTCTTTTGTATTAAAACGGCCGCTGCGAAGCACAATCCCACTAAGCAACGAAATGCACCCAAAATAACTAGAAAGTCAGCCCTTTCTTTCATGTGTCCTCTGCGAAACCGTTTGTGATATCCTTACATCATGCAGCGTGTGCCCTACTTCCTTGCTTACGCTTTACTCTACGTCTGTTTATAATTGGTTCCTTTAACTACCTTGAACTATGTTTAGCTGGGTAGTTCCATAATGATTACCTTCGTTAAATGCATTTCCGTGCGAACGACGGCCAAGATGTTTCTATTGCTTTCTTGGAAGTTTCCATGTTAGAACAAAGAATAGGAAAGGCATACCGGCCATTCCGGGATTAATCGAATAGAGGAAGGAAATTCATAAACAGTATAGTCTTAACATAGCAAATACGAGGAGGGAATGCACCCAATATGAAATCAAGGTTCTGCGGAGGATGGTTGCAGATAAAATGAGCTAAATCAAATAGTCATACTTGACCTAGAATAATAACCCCGTCACAAAGTCACACTTTAAGCCCGATCAGCAGCAGGGCAATGGATAGGACACACAGGTGAGCACAGCGAGGGGAGGATAAGGTTAGTAGTAGTAGATCACCGGAAGACTGCACACGGTGGTACGGTTGTTAGGTAGTTTAAACAAGAAAAAAGAATCGAATATGCTAGGGTTATCTAGGATGTGTAGTTTGACCTGGAACTGATGCTGTAGCCTGGGCGATACGTTCGGGTGGGTAGTTTAGCTCATCGTAGTACCACGGTGCGTGGCATATGATGCAGCCGCAGCAGCAGCATCAGTCTCGGTCTAGTGTTTCGCACTTTGGAATTAAACTATTTATCAAAACAAAAGCGAGTGTCCATGTACGATCAATTC
The DNA here is from genome assembly GCF_943734745.1 of Anopheles darlingi. NCBI lineage: Eukaryota > Metazoa > Arthropoda > Insecta > Diptera > Culicidae > Anopheles > Anopheles darlingi. The sequence continues at coordinate 51,365,741 of NC_064875.1, forward strand.
CGAACGCTGTATCTTCTGGTGCGGTAAGTATTCGAGTGATGAAAGAATTATGCAACAAGCAACAAGAGACAAAATAATTTTTGAAACAAACTGCTAGGACATTGTTTAGACTCGCGGTTGCCTGGGGAGACCGGAGTTTCATTTATTGAGTATTTCGTAGTATTTCCATTCCAAAAAATATCGTTTCACCGTTGGTGGTAGTGGTTCCGTTTCACCGGCATACATCATTTGCCAGCTTTCATCACCATCTCGCCATGCTCCTGCTCATTCTCCTTCTTATTCAGTGTAATTTCAACCAAAAAGACACACTAGACCGTTGTTATCTAGAAGTGATTTGATCGTATGTGCATGTGAATGTAAGCGAGAGAGCCTTGGTTTTGTTAGTTTTTTATCATTCCGGAAATTTCCACCTTTTCTTCGGGCGGCATCTATCGAGTTCAAGCCTCGCCATTAACAGTCACCACTACCACCACTATCGCAAATATGGACTCATCGGGTACCAGCGCCGCCAGTGGATTAATCACAATGGAGTTTATTTTAAATGTTCCGTTTTAGAGCTGCTAGATCGACGGATTCCCAAATTTGTGTTTAAAAAAGTGCCATTCCCTTCTTGCGATTATGCTGCTTGACCTGGACTATTGGACTAAGCTGTCACTTACTGGCCGAGAAGATGCATCACTACCTAGTCACTAAGTAGTTTATTATGACGAAGCAAAGCCATTTTTCGTAGCCAAGTTGGATGCGTGACGCAAAAGGGTAAACCAAAGAAGCTATTCACCACCACCACTCTTCAAGTGATTCGCTGCGATCATTATAAGTAGTTATAGATGGAAAGTGTGTTTTTAAGAGAGAGAGAGTGAGATGGAAAGAATAAAATAAGCTTCGCCACGTGCATAGCCTCCCTGGATACTAACGAAAAGCAGTAAATGCAGTGCGCAGAACGAAGCCCCTTAACGATACGCTTCCAGCTTCGCTGTAATTACCTCCAAAAATGGCATTTGGCTAGTTTCGAGTTAAGAAAACTACTTTACGACTCTCCTCCTTCGGAGGAGTTTTCAAAAATTCGCCTATAAATCTGTCCGTTATCCCTACATTATATTTTTGTTGTTGTTGTTGTTCGTGTATCTATTTAAAAGACGCTTCAAAGCTCTGTTACGCCCGCGTGCGGTGCAGCACATTTTAATTTTTTTGTTCACTAATTGTTCGGCATTGCTGTAGCTTTTAAAACGATCGATTGTAGATGAAATGTTCGGCAGATGGTTAGAAAATGGAGCGCACAAAATATTGGGCAATTGCCCACAGTGTATGGAGTGCATGCGTGCAGTACATGAACATGTATGAACTAACATGTACGAACTCTTCGGTCCTGTTCAGTTGCAGCTGTCCAAGCGAAGCAGCTCGCTTCTTTGTTCGCGCTTCCGGCAGAACCACAACTTGATTACTACTTACACGAAGTTACAGTTACACAACACTACGCACACTAACTGCAATCCACCAATTGACACAACCCTTCCATTAAACACCTCGAGTGCGAAAATCTATTATTCGATCGAAAACCAGCTTACAATCGGCTACTGCTACTTTTGGTGCTATCGAATAGACTCCTCACTTCCGCTATCAGTTGGCAATTTGGCATTCTACTTCTACGTGCGTTCCATGTACCAGGTGTACCAGAGGAGAACCAGCTGCTCTGGAGAGGTGAGAATTGTGGGTAAAGCATGTGTACTGCGCTCAATTGTTAGACAAATGTTTTGCAAGATTAAGCGGATGGTAGCATTCCAGCTGGATCTTTTCTTTTAATATAAGAATACAGAAGGAACACAAAGAAGTCATACTTGCACCGCGCACAGAATGCACCGTGCACCACAAGGATTTGTGTCTAAACGATTGTAAGGAAAATTAAAATAAAGTTAAAAGTTATTAAATAAATACAAAATAAAATAAACCAAATATATGTAAAAGAATATATTACGCGCTGGACGCTTTTATTAGCTACATTTCCGTGACGTTACTCTCTCGAGACCACCACATCGCCTATATTGGTTTCTTTTGTTAACTAACTTAAAGCTAAAAAGACGAAGCAGAATAAGCTATAGTATAAGAGCACGCGAAGGTTCCACTCATATCATCGAATGCCTTTGGATTACTAGAATGCTCTACCTCTTCTTTTGCTTCAGGAGCCAACCGATCATGACTGATAGCGGTTCCTACAACTGCATTGAAATGCATCCAAATCTAACTGACCGAGCCTCGAAGGCATGCCCTTCAATGATTTTTGGGAAGAAAATAATATACTTTCTCAGGATTTGCGAGTGTTTTTTTTTTTTTCTAGAGTTACTATGCGATAACCTGTTAACGCCAAGGTATGTTCCTTTCAAATCAAATTACATGTTTCAAATTTTTCCGCCAAACGTCTATAAGAGACGTGTGCTATAAGTAGAGAACTGAGAATGATACCGTGCGATTCCCCAAGTTGTTATTCGCCGACGGCCCGTCGATGGTGGAGCGTGGATAGGTGATGAAAGGTGAGGGACCAATGCCTAACCGCTAGTTGCAGCATTGTAAGTTGGATTCTGAGGGCGCATCAATAGCCATCCAGCTATGGTGGCTATCGCTGCAGTAGATATTATGTGTAGATCTGGAAGATGATCAAAATGCTAAGGATGGTGCAAATAAAGCAAATGAGCACCGGCAGGATGACGATGAATCGGAACGATCTGTGAAACGCAAAAAATGGAAGAGCGATGCCATAAGAACCCTGCTGTTGCTAACACCAATCGCGCCTGTACGGTTTACCTCCACGGGCCGTCGGCCGGATGTCAAAGATCACCAGCATCGTGTTCCGGGTCGAGTTGATTGACGGAGTTGGCGTTCGATTGAAAGAGGCTCGAGCTGACCGTATCCTGCTGACCGTCACTGCCAGTTGGCCCCGTAATCGCTTTACCCGACTGGATAGCCGATTTGCCATTGACGGCAGACGATCGCTTCGATTTGCCTAGTAGCCAGAAAAACACTTTTCCCAGTATGGCCATTTGTTGTACCGATGGAACGGGAGCAAGGTGGGTAGGAGTGACGATGAGATGATGCGGGAAAAGCGAATGGCATACGAATGGCGCAGAGGTGTCATATGGGAGGCGAAGTGCGTGAATGAAACATGAGGTAAGATGTAGGTTTCAACAATGGCGAATTTGAATGATAAAACAACAAAGATAAAAAGAAGAAATAATAAGGAAAAAAACAAAAGAAAAGAAAAACCAAATTAATTCACATGCATAGGATGGTACAACAAAAAAACAAAATAAACGTGACAAACTATAAACTACCGCAAAGAACAATAAGAAACAGTAATACTTGTAAACAATGTGCAGGAAACTGACGAAATAAATGCGATCGTAGTATTGCTCTTATCGATGGAAGCATGTAAGTACTAGCACAGAGCTTACTATCAATGGAAAATGACACTTGTGATTTTAAAATGACATCGGACAAAATATGTGGGCAAAGTTGAATGCGGGAGAGTGTGTGTATCTCGGAGTCGTGCTTGCCGTGCTTAGCCAGACGATAACCCTGTTTGATTTGGTGAACCCTCCCCGTAGTGCGGTGCCCACTTACCTCCTGAGAAACACAGACACCCTTTGTCGTCTGCGGTGCAGTCTTTTTTACCGCTGTTCATTTCGCGGCTGAGCTCGTTCATGCAGCGTTGATAGTAATCATAGTCCTTTAGGTACCATACCGGCGGCCAGCGGTGTTCGCGCAGGTAATCCTGATTGTCCGGATGCAAACCCTTCAGACTGCGAGGTGACACACGGCAGATGCTGTTGTAGTTGACGCATAGATGGGACATACACCACTCCGCGAGTTGGTGCGCATTGTGTAGCTAATTAGAGAAGAAAGGCACACACGCAGCGTGTACATAGGTTAGTTACGGTAGTACGCATATTTGCAACTAGATGAAACAAACCTTCACCGGCTCCAGTAGCCGCAGACAGTGCTCTACTGCTTCACTTGTCTCGCTCTGAGACATACGCAGCAGATCCTCAATCACACGGCACTCGACCAAATTTAGCAGCCGGGGCAAGCACAGTCGGTTGGCTAATTCCAGCAGGTTCAAACACTTATCGGCCGAGATGGGCGGTATCTCGTCGGTGTACAGATAGCACAGCAGCTTGTGGAACGTGTACTCCGTCACACCGGGAAGTACGATCTAAAAAAGAGTTATGTAAAGGTCAGTGAGTCCTATCCCTTAACCTGCGCCGTCGTATGCATCGACTTACCAGATTGGCATGCGCCTCGCGGAAATCACCATTCAGCATTGCTTTCATCACATCACAGCGCGCAACCAGCATGGCCCGATGAGCCTTCATGTGGCCATCATCCAACTCGAATGTGATATCACCGAAGATACCGTTCTGAACACAATATTTCTCCAAATTTTGTTTCATGCACTACAAAGGAGAAGGAAGAGAATTATTTGAACGATCTTCTTACTAAAGGGTAGTCTCCTTGAGTAAATACTTCACCGTTGAGTAATGTTGAATCGTTTCGTCGTTCATGAAGCTTTGGTTCGCCTGAGTGTTTGAGAGCAATACCATCAACTGGGGAAGCTCCAGAAACTCGGCCGCCTGTCTAATTTCCTGTTTAACAAAATATTACAAAAAAAAGATTATGTGTAAGAGACAGAGAGAGTTAAAATGCCTAATAAATCATAAGCTTCGTTATTTTAAGGATTATAGATAAATGTAGGGAGCAAACATTGACACTTTTCAAATGGAGATCACAAAGTGGTACAAAAAAGCCACACTAGGATGCATTTATTCCTAGCGTGACAAGAAACACCATACACCATTGTTTACTAGTACATAATTATTATATAAGATATATAAAACGCTTTGCTACCTAAAAACCGGAACAATTATGAGGAAAAAGTTCAGAATAGAAATTGAAAAGCAAATAAAAATAGCAAGATCTACTACATCATGATAAAGGTACAAATTCATGTATCAAGAAACTGTATCATTCATAATGTAGACTCTAAACAGTTATTAACAGTACAGGAAAATAAGCAAACGAAATTCAATAGTGATTGCTCAAAACAAAAACAAATGGAGCAATGCTAAATATTTCACTACGCAAGAATAAATAAATAGATAAAAAGCAGGAAAAGTAGCTAAAACATTTGCCAGTTACGTATATCAAAAAAAGGTCTAATTGAAGTTTCAGTAAGCAAAAGTAAATAAAATACTCAAACCAAAACATATAACGCGCACTTCCTTATATATGTTTAAAATCACGAAAAAAAATAGCTGCATCACAGTACTTATCTATTAAATCAATACAGTAAATCTCAACCAAAAATTTGTACAAACGCCACAAATTCTAACGAAACGACCGCCAAACTAGATACTCGATATTAGACACGATTCTCGCAGTTTACCGAAATAAGCTAGAAGACTAGCCCTGAGGGCCGATCAGCCTTCAATAAGACAAAGAAAAAAACTAAACGGTGATGAGTTGTTGCAAACAAAAACCGTTGTGTTGTTGGAAACGTAGTAATGGAAACGTTGTTTGTGTGTGTGTTTTATTCTCAGTAGTACAAGTAGTAGCAGCAACAACAGCAGCAGCAATAGAAATTTACCAGTATTAATCCTATCGACGCAGTCTGCACCGTCGGAGGGCCCCGGTCGGCGTTCGAGATTCGTCGAAGGCGCGATTCGAAGGCAACAGAGAAGGTGTTGTAAGAATACAGAAATAGATAACATAAATACGAGCCACCCGTATCGTGATCGAACAGTGATAACGAGCAGCGAACAGATTCATTAAAACAGGATTGAGCATGACGTGGATGAGGGATCTCAAATGCTGGATGTATTGTTCTTAGACTATTTCTAGCTAAATATTCAAATTGGCTAGACAATAAACACATAGTAAGAAGTCTTAAACTCCAATAATTTGGAAAAACACACCCTATTAGTACTCCTGATAGTATGAGCGAAACCCATTGCAAATGACAAAATAATAAACCATTAACAAATCCATATGCAACATGTTGAATGATCGAACGAAACCTATTTAACAGAAATCTGTGATGCATTGACCAACTCAATGATATACGAGAAAAACTTAACACCATAAATGTGTGCTTTGTAGCAAGAAGATATGTCCAAAGAGAACGGCTGAAGAAACAAAAAAAAATGCAATGGATAGTGAAGAAGAGAGCAAAAGAGAGAGGTCATTTAAAAGTGCCACCGATTGTAAGACGATTGGTAAGAGTTTTGGCATGCAAAGCGAATTTCAATTAAGTCCAAATATTCAAAGAGTCAAGGATTTGAACTCCTCTTATAGCCTGACAATTTTGTTTTGCTTCCTTTATTAGATCGATTGCATTCGATTTTGCAGAAAAATGCCGAACTGAACAACGATTCCCAAAAGAGGTCGAAAAGGTCTGGTGGTATGAAATGTATACGTAACATACTGGAAGATTGAATGTGCGAATTAGTAAAAAACAGGATTCTTGAGATTAGAAATGGTGTTAAAAATTTTAAAAATAAAGAAAGATGTCATTATGTTTGAAAATCTTTCAAACAAAACACCACAACTCGTTGAAATAGCTTTAAAATTTTGTACTGACTACAAAAATGCGTGACGGCGAACGAAATGATCGATCCCAAGTGGCCCTGTTGTTGTGGCTAACTAACCTGCAAATCTAGGCAATCCCGATCAATCGTGCCGGTATAGATGAACTTCAAGCACTGCTGCATTGCCTGGGGTGTAATGACTTTACTAATCTGGACTATCGTCTGCGTTTGCGTATAGCTGTGTCGTCCACTTTCAATCTGCGAGTGAAAAGATGTGAAGCGAAAAACCGATCATACATTCGCTTAATCTTCCAAAGGTTACATTCGGGGTCGGTGGGCTTACCTGGAAAACTCTAATACTTTGAAATACGGGATGGTGCAGCTCGCGGTAGAGATCTTTCTTCGGTTCGACGGTTGGCAAAGCTTGATAGCTGGATCTGCGCTTCAGCTGCTCCCACATTCTACAAGAATACATACAGATTTCGTTAGTTATGTCGATGTCCATACGGGTGATCATTGTGCTACACCATCCGCAGCTAACTTACCGATTGGGAGCCTTGTTTTGCTCAAGGCGAATCAAGCACTCGGTGTCCTCATTAAAATCGGCCGTCGTAGATTCGCCAAAAGTCGAACTGACCATACTGGATTCGCTGCTACTTCGCGCTCCAATATCGCTGATGTCCATTGTCAGTAACCTAGTGAAAAGGAAGGAACAGAAAAACCGGTACCACCGCTTAATAGATTTCTGCATTCATTCGGGACGCACACAGCAGCCCCGTCGGTATAAGGAAACAGTGAGAGAGAGATAGATAGATAGAAAAAGTAATTGGAATGTTTGCTAACCTATGAAATGCATTCGAACTACTAGCTAACATAAATCTATGTACGGAAAAACGGATAGTACCGACAATTAATACTAGATCTGTATAGCACTGGGAATTGAACATGTTAAGCATGTCCTTCGTATGTGTGCCGGTAATGACGGTCACTTCCGGGGGCGGAGGTTTCGGCGGTCGGAAAGGAGCCTGTAATGGAAGCAGAGAAACAAAAGAGAGATATCCGTGTTTAAATCATTACCATCAAATAACGTAGTTTAGTAAGTAAACCGCCTCATTACCTGTAGCAGTGGTCTCTGGACGCGCTTCAAATTGGTCATCCAGAAGCGATGCTCGCGTCGCGCAATCAGCGAGGCCCGGATCGCGTTCTCGAACACCTCGTTTACGCCAAAGTACGTAAATACGCTCGTCTCGTAGTACGCGACGCCCAGCTCCTTTGCGACTGCTCGGGCTTCGTCTGGCATCACCAGATCGGACTTGCGGGCCGCCCGTACGAACGGACTCCGTTCGCCAAAGTACGAGAGGTACGTTTCGTCGCGGTACATGTACCGCAGATCATTCTTGCATCCAACCAGTATGACCGGCGTGTCCGGGCAGAACTTGCGTATCTCCGGGTACCACATAACCCGGCAGTTTCGCAACGACACCGGATTTGCGATCGAGAAGCACAGCAGCACAACATCGGACCTACGGAAAACCGAGAGACGAAGTCAGTCGATATAGGAAAAAAGAAGAGAATTGCATATGAATTTGTGGAGCGTTACTTACCGACCGTAAGCGAACCGACGATCCTTATCATGATCACCGAAGGTGTCCCAGAGGCGCAGCGAAACGTTCACCCCGTCCACAATCTCCCATGATCGTTCAAGAACCTACAATTGAAAAGTCAATTTTGTTATTGATCGGATGGAATCCACCTTTGCACAACAGTGATCACTCGAATGATCAAACGACTTTGATAAGATCGAAATGCTATTGCGCTATATTGCCAAAGTAGTGGGACGGTACAGCCACGATCATCCACGTACCACTCAACACCGATGCTCGGAAATGAGGGTGCAGCAATATAAAACCATCGTAAACGTGCATCCCATTTAGTATTCAGTTTACCGCTCGGCGATCGAAAGCAAATAAAACACTCGCCAGCTGTTTGCATACTAATCGCGTTCTAGTGTACGGTAACCCTGTACTAACAGCTTAGCTGCACGTCTCGTACGATCGTATGGCTCTTGAAAGGGCAGGACCATTAGACCACTTCATTTTGCTGCTGCGTAACAAGATCGATAGAATCAGGAAGCGCATATCTAAGAAAGATATTCAGATAATGTTTTGTACGAACTATGATGCACGCCTTTCAGTTGTACTCCTTTCAGTAGTTGTGGTTTACCAATGCCAATTATTGAGTTGAAAACACATTTATAAAAATCGACAACAAGTTATCACCTGCCTACTGTGTTATGAGTAATACACTGGTAGCAAAATCAGGGCTTGTCGGCACCCTTTCCATATCGACATGATACCACTGTGACACACTTAATTGACGTGACGCTGTTTGCTTTTAATTATAAATCGCTTTACCAAATGGTCCAGCGGGGACATCAATCACCTCGATCAATGGCTGATAATTTGCTTCAGGTGCGACGCAGGTTACCTGATTCCTGATCTGCGATGCAAAGCTATAAGGCGGTAACCATCTTTGGAATGCAGGAACCCATGATGTGCCATTGTGTGTTTCCTCTATCACACTACGACCATTCGTGCAACACGTACCGTTGTTATTAATCACCAAACACCCCGCGCTATGTCGCTATGAAACTCTCGAAATCATTAGATCTGAATCCGCACCCACATCGCGGAACTGAAGCATGTGCTCGTAAACTTTTATAGCTACATAGAACACGATAATGTCTGCGATGCTCCAGCAAATAACGTTCCCCGGTCACCGATGGTTTTTATCGAGTTTCATGTTCTTTGCAAACCATGGTAGCTACTCCACGCCATCCACAGAAGAATCATTGTAGAATCAACATGCATTCCTGAGTTGCACTTTGCCCACTCAGAGAAGATTTTCGCTGCGAAGAACGTGTTGCAGATGGCACATGGCATGCGGCAGGGTAGATTCACGCCGCTCCGTACCGGAACCGTGAAGCAAAATAATCACTTTAAAACATTGTGCTGTACGCGTCCACATCCAGACGGAATTGGGAAACACGAACAAAGCAACCGCGGACTGGGAGAGTCTTCTAGTGGGGTTATGTGCACAAAGAAGCGTAGCCAGTGTATAGCACTGTCCTCGTTCCTTCGTGTGCTCAGCGGTACAAACAGATTAAATTCACTGCTGCTCTTAGCGGCTACAAACCGGCTGGACGCCTTACAGCGGGGAACCGAGTAGTGTGGCTGGAGCTGCCCTAACGAAAGGTGGAAAACTTTTGCCTCCAGCCCTTACGCGAACAAAGAGCATCACGTTGGATGGTTGGTTGGCTGGTGGTTGTTCGTAGCCGTATCCGAATGATGCTGTTGCTAAAAATAGCATTTCAAAGCATTTCCAGTTGCCGCCCAGACTGATGCCAAAACAACACCTTTCACTAGCGTCGTCTGGGCGTGTGCAAGATGAAGAAGCAATTGCCGTTACGATTAAGAGGAGCGCAGAGAATGGAAACTTTTGCTAACATCCTCCAGGAACTGCAATCGCATTCCGTCCCTGAGAGGAGCACGTTTTCATTTTACGCTTCTCCCGACTCCTTCGCGCAAGCTGGCTGGCTGACTGGCTGCCCGGGTGGTACTTACATCCTTGTAGATCCGGTACTGGTCAATGGCCCAGACGGTTGGCACATGCGTGTTGAGGAGCTGGGACAGCGAGACGTGCTTGTTGCAGGCCCGGGCACAGATCAACCGCGTCTTGCCGACGGCCGTATCTCCAACGAGGACACATTTTACCAACTCCTGGTGGGGCTGTTCGTTATCCATGCTTCCATACCCGTCTCAGTCTCAGCTCGACGATGTTGTCGCTGGTGGTGTTGTCTGTCGCTTGCTTCGTCGCGAGAGTACCGCGAGGTCCTTCTATGGTTGGAATCCTGCGGCAAAGAGACCGAATGAAGGGAAAATCTCATAAACAAATGATCTTACGAGTTGCGCTGCACGCGGCTGCTGCTAGTGACCGCTGAACATAGAATCGACCAAACTTTGGATAGTGGCTGAAGATACATAACGCCATTCGGTACACCCTATTTCAGTACTGCTTGGAAGGCAATCCAAGAGAAATGCTTCATAACGATAAAGTTTGTGTCTGTCTCTTCCAACGGATTCACAACGTATTAATATTCAACATGGAGCATATTTCTCATACTCACAGTACACAGAAAAACCGCGAAACTCTTGCTGTTAAAATCCATTTTCAACGCTTATACACGGCATTTTCGCTATGCACTGCAATCAACCGTACTAATGAATGCAATGCTGTGCTTCACATGTCTACTAATACTGCCACAGTCCTGGTTCAATGTAAACTACGGTTTAGCACTAAAAACGCTTCCCGCACATCTGCATAATAGGATAGTAGTGGTAAGAAGGAGAAGGTACAATTCTGACACAGTATACTTGCCCGAGTAAAACAACAGACGTAGTAGTCCAAGAATGAAATAAACCTGTATAAGGTGGTCCCATGGGTAATTACAGGCTGAATGTCTCGTGAGGCACGCCATGTGTGGGAAACCATTTGGAGGGACTCACTGTTGGGTTCTACTAGCCCGAAAGCTTACGACGAAGAGATTAACATTAGTGATAACGCGAGCGTGCGTGCCTGTCTCAATTGTACGGCATCACGATAGCCACCGGACTAGCCATTACAGTTCAATATTCGCTTCTAGTAACACAATTTAAAAACGAATATTTGATGATTGTTAGTTTTAAATGATATTTGAATGAGTCACTCGAGATGGATTTTGTCGCAGAACTGTTTGGCCCAGTCCATGCTTTGTCATATGAAATGCATGAGGATCCCAAAATTCCTGCTGTATATCTGGCCGGTGCATCCATCTGGGCGTGGGCCATTGTAATCTCATGTCCAATCCAGCGTTAACCGATCGAAACCGGCAACGCAGTCACAATTCCAGCGAATTCCCAGCATGAGCTTCCAAAGCAGGAAGCGCGCGACTAATGAGCTCCGGTGGTGGCATCGCCGTTTCCTCGATCTCACCGGTTTTCGGTGGATTTATTCGACAGAAACTGGTCCCAACCAACCAGGTGATGGTGGACGTTCGAGATCAAGCCACAGGGGCTGCTATGGAGGGGCTAGGCAACGGGATTAAAATAAAAATGAGAAAAACACAAAACAATCTCGGACCCTTATCTAATCATATACGGGCCCTCAGGGGGTTGTCGGGAGGTTTCATGCAAGGCACTAGAGCTATACAAACACACTTATTCACCCCCAAAGTAGCTCTAGTCTTCGGATTCCCTTTTTGCCTTTTTTCTGTACATTTAAATCCTTCAAGTACCACCGATTAGTTTGCTACTACTGTGAGGCCAAACATGTCTGGAACTGGAGATCGCGCGGTATCAGCGAAAGCATCGGTCATCGTCGCATGTGGTCATCAATTGCCGCGCGAGTACCGGACGCCCCCGGTTGGACCACGGTCTGATGCCGATTAGTTTCGCAAATGAATCACCATGCGAAACGTCTCCGGTGGCTGTTTGCTAACGTGTGCCAGGTCACGTACGTCCAAAGCTTCAACATACTCAAGGTAACTCGATCATAACTCACTTCCGTTGCTGACCGCTGGAAACCCCTAGTACAATTGCATCGAGATGAATAGTTTGGACTGGGCTAAGGATCATTTTTCTTCTCTGAATGACTGTTCCTCTTCCATGTCAGTAGCAAATACGCCTGGATTCTATTTGTGTGGACAGTACCGTGACAACAGTTATTGTTTTCCCTAGCACCCTCTGCCCCAGGGTTGTACAATGCATGTGAGAGCTACTGATGCACTAGATTGGCATTGACTGTTGACTACCACACCATTCGTTCACGTTCATCTTTAGTGGATCGTAAGTGTCAACAGTTTGACAGGTAGTGCTACGTCGTGATCTTAGAGCAGGCTATGGTTGGTGCGCTGTAGTAAATTGAAAAGACTTTTCTAATTTCAGCTCAGCAGCAGCAGCGGCGGCGACAGTAGCTTCGTATCTAGGGCTGTAAATATTCGCCACAATTGAACTGCCGCGGCCCTGAGCGCTAATCTCAATGGACAAACAACAACAGCCACCGATATGAGAGGCGTGAAATGTACGAAAAAAAGAAGAAAGCAAACTGCATTAACAAAGCGGAACCGCGGCTGCTGCTACTGCTGTCGCTGCTACTGCAATCGCGCCTCTTCCTCTATCAATCTTGCGATGCACTGCGAGCAAATGGCACTGCAGCGCAGATCAACCGAAATGGACAAAGGCACACAACACAAGCGGTCTACTACGCTAAGTGGGTTAATGGCTTGGCTGTCGTCCGTTCCCTATTGGAATGAATTGATACAAAAAAGGAAGGAAAAACGAAGCAACTGGTCACAATCAAGATGCGGGCCTGCTGGCCTAAAGTGAAGAACACCCAATACCAGCCCTACCAGGCTGGTAGATTAGAGACGACGGCCTCTGTTAGAAACAGCTTGCGCTTGTGTTTCTTTGAACGATCTTAAGCCCTTGCTAATCTAACAAAGCCTCTTAAAGCTACGCTTGGGGACGATCGGTCATTCACATCGTAGCAAAAGCTAGTAGTACCACTCCCGTACAATTGCATCGACTAATTATTTAATCACCCGACCATTAAGCTAGGTTAGTGTCACATTTGTCATATGCCATCTTGAGCCGTCCTTCCTTCCTTATCGAGTGCACCTTGCCGCACGGCTCATCTGGCCGGAGTAATCTGGCGATTCCCATGTGAGGTACCATTAACGGCGTGTTGATGCTAAACACCCGTGCAAGAAGATAAACGTATGACGCAATTTATGGTATTCGTCACGTTACAGGTGGCTTGATCATCGCCCGATATCGCTCCACTGCGTACTCTCCGGCTCCGGCGGATCATCTGCTGCGACGCAATACTACTCCATCCCGCAATTCGCTTACCGTCACACGGTTGATCACGTGATAAAAAGTCCATAAATTTAAAGTCTTAATGCCCGTTGGCGATTCCCTGACGTCATGGACCGACACCTTTGCCGGTTAATACCCGCCACAACTTGGCGGATTCGGAGTACACAGTTCCGCCACGCTGGCGACACTTCTGGTGGCGGCTTCGTTTCTTTGTTCACTCGCACGAGCATCGTCTAACTGAAGTGCTTCAAAACAATCTCAACAACTCCACAACGCAATACAAACGGACGCTTCGGCTTCGTCGGGACAAAATCGTTCACCATATGAGCACGAAAGGCACATTAAGCAGACATACCCGATTATGCTAATCGCTTCCGATGGGACGCGCTTTTCGCGCTTCAAAACACGAACCTACCTCCCCACCTATACACGTGTAACGGTAAACCGGTGTCCACGCGTAGACGATGTGCTGGTTAACGAGATTTGGGCAACCGAAAACAGGAAACAGATCACGGTTGTAAACAAACCTATCAGAGGTTGACGAGACGGTAACTCCCCGACCGTGGTAGGTGCGGGGAATGGGACGACGAGTTAACATTGCTGGTCTTTTCGGTTTCCTGCACCGCCACCGATCCCATCTTCGAATTAATCAGTTCATAATCGGGAAACGTTGCGCCTTGACCTTCAGACAACCGGAGGAGCGCGTGCGATGATCCATCTGCGAGGAAGTGTTTCGTCACCTGCAAGCAAATTTACATGGAAGTTGTTGTCCGGAAACCGGTTTCGAGCCCAACCCTCCTTCTCCTCAGGACTGATTCCTAAAGAGTCGTCCATTCGGTTAGTCCTCTGCTGGAGGTTGCCTTGCGGGCATGATACCCCATCGCAAACTCCTACAGCACATATGACACACCTCCTTGTCTGCCAAGAACCAGAATTCAAAAGTCGTGAAGAGCGTGTTTGCGTAGTAGATGACGCACAGCAGATGCGATGTGTTGTGTTATGGTTCTGCGGACTGCCTTTGCAAGATCACGACTTGCCTTCCCCTAGCTATCAGTCTGCAAGTGCCGTAATATGCAAGAAACGGATTCCGGAACGGATCCGTATGCTGGATTAGCTTATGGCACTGCAGATAACTTCAATCCTCCCGCTGGCTGGTGCGTACCTCAAATCGGTAGAAGTATCTTCAACTGCCAGCAGGGAGTAAACTGTTGTTGACAACTGGCGACGGCGATGACGACGAGGACGTTCGCAAACGTAACAGAGACAAAGATAGCGAGAATACCGACAATTGTAGAACCATCGGTGTGGTGCTTCCCACTCTCTTAATCTCCCATAAATCATAAGCTCCGTGACGCAATCTTCCCTGAAGGTGATCGCTTCCTCCGTTCCCTCCCTACGCTACCGCAGAGCCAACAACATTGGCATCATGGGGCTTGGCGGTGGTCGCGTTGTCCAACACGCGGAGTGTGGGGTCAGTTACTCACAAGTAACAACAAGCGAGTAAACACTTCGTTGACCAGGGGGGAGCTCTCAGTGATGGGCCATTTCCACCGCGCGCTGTTTATAGATCTTTCCAGCTTCTCCGTGATCCGCGAGGAAGCGCATTTAAATTAAGGTCTCTTCTCGCTAGGAATCCTCGAATAATAGGAATTGACACATTTATAAGCGCCTTTTGTCGGCCATCTATTTCATCTACGATTCTGCTGTTCTATGAGCTTTTTGGGTCGCGAAAATTTCTGCAAAAATTCCTCGCTTCACCTCGCACTTGAGCTGATCGGTCCGGAATCGGTCGAATTGTTAGACGATCGATAATGAAATTCTTACGTAAGGCCCGATTTGCTGACAAATTAGAGGCAGCTTGTGTATGAGATTATTATCCCACGATCGCGCCGAATAGATTAGTTTGCTAATCGTTAAAACGTGCGTCTAGTTTTAGCATCAACTCGAACGTGTCACACCGAATGACCATTCTAAACTGATTGCGCCACTCTAGACCACAAACTTCCCACGGTTTCAAGTCTTTCCAATCCTTTAAAATCCCCCAAAAAATCTGCTGAAGCCAATGCCCGTGACTTCGCTTGTAAGAGATGCACTTGCTCATAATTAAACGTTCAGGAGCCTAAACGCCCGAATCGATGCCTCATTAAAGCGCAGTTTTTACAGTCTCCATGTCCGTTGCAGTTTCCATTTTCTTCCTTCTACGGTTCACAACGGCTTTTCTCTGATGGTTGGCCATTCACTAGCAAACGAACGTCTGCAAACCGCGTAGAAACATCAAACAGGGACGTCCGGAGAGGCAGAGCGTTCATACACTATAGCGCTGATCGCATGGTTTCGCTTCATTGTGAGCATCGGCATTATGTCGACGTCGAGTGGCCTGCCACTCCTCTTCCAAATTCCACCCGCCCGGAGTTGCCGGGACCGCTGTCATCTCGTACTCGTTGTTCAATTATTGGTGATTATCAAGATTAATTCTATTTTTAGCCGGCCTCTCTCTCTCTCTCTCCCCCTCTCTTCTCACACGGGACGCCAACCCCCCCAGGACACGATCGACTTCGTACAAACAACCATTTAGTATGTTACGATGGCGTTGTAGCCGGCTAGCAAGAATTCGGAGGGCGTGACGGAGACCGGGCACCAGGCGTATCGATTCCTCACGAGCTCCCCTTGGCGCTGGAGTGCATTTGTTGCAACACAACGGCATGACCACGATGGTTTTGCACGATGGTTTGTAGAGCCAGCGCCTGAAGCACCGACCCAAGGCGATTTTTTTTGGTTTGCTTGCAACAGTACAAGGCCGGAGCAAGCGTACAAACGACATCGACAGAAGAAGAAGAAGAAGAAGAAGAAGAAGCGGTAACAACGATTCTTGAAACCATGGAGAACAATAGTATGAATTAGGAAAATGATGGAAATCATCATCATACGACGTATGTGTGTTCGGTGGATTTGAGTCGCGAAATGCATTGATTTTGCATTATCGTAATGCACGCTCTGCATGCTCCTCTTTGTATTGCTGCACGTGCTGCTGGCTCCAGCCCGTACTCCATAAACAGCTCGTCCCCGGAACCACAACCCGGAACCATCCCAAATAATTCAATCAAACGAATTGTGGTGCCCCCAGCAAATCCCCATGACACCGCCATCGCCGTAGTTCGGTTATGGTGACGTACGGTAGCCCTAAGCCCGCCAACAAGCCCTAGCCCAAGGTCGGGGTCGAATTTAATTCGATTTCATCAAGTGGAAACCAACTAAATTGAAAAAAATAAATACGGAACGAACGCCAGCCGGGGCGTTGTCAATCGGGGCGCGGAAGACGGAGTTGTTTGTCCAGGCGGCGGTGGTGGTGCGGTGTGCGCCTGCCGCATAAATACAACAATCGTTAAATCAATGCAAACAACACGAGACCGCAGTTCGGCATTGAAGGTGGGGCATCAAATGGTTGAAGCACTCCACGGAGAACTCAGCAATTGCTCGGTTGAAACTACCTTTATCGAAACACAGCAGTCTGGAAGTGAGTTCAAATATCCATTAAGGAGCTTAATACCCCTACCAAATGGCCAGTTGGCCAGTTTGCCAAAAATGCTTAAACACGTGGAGGAGACGGTTGCATGAAGTGATCGTGACGGTCATGCTTCACGGTTCACGGTGCATCGGGATGATGAAAAACGGTTCCACTACCCTCGGCCATCAGGCGATGATCTAGCTAAATGTCACCGGCTCGGAGTCGCTGTTGGTGCGTGTGGCGGTAGCATCAGGCTTTGCACATAATACACACTGTCTGCTCGTGTCCCGTAGTGACGTCGTATTGTGACGATGCTGAGTAGTATGTTCCGTGGAATTGTAAATTGCCGCTCTTTTGTCACGATGGCGAATGGCTAGCTGGCTGGCTGGCCAGATTGTGAACAATGGTGGAGTATCGGTTGTAGTACCGCGGAATACCATGTGGCCATGTGGCGGCGATACTCAAATGTCGTTGGTTGACATTTCTTGGAAGTTGCAATAAGATATGCGAGAATGCCCATAATCACCCTCGTCACATCACTCCAATGCTGGCTGCATTTACTCGAGCGATGAATAGTGTATCGTTGGATAGGTTAGGCTGTGCTGCAACACTATCGACCATCTTCAGTAAAAGTTAGTTTTTTTACAAAGCAAAACTTACAAAGAAAAATTAATGGTTCGAGCATGGTAAAGCCAAAAATTGCACAATTGTCCCTGTTTAATACGTGATGTAAACCGTGGTTGAATTATTCCTGAAAAATCTAATAAAGGACAAAGAAATCTCAAGAACTGTAACCATTTTTTTGCATAATAAAACGCTAGTTCAAAACAAGCATTTAAGAAATAATTGCAATCCCGAACTCCGGTCATCCCTTTAGCTGCTTTCAGTGCTCAATCGGGCTCCGTCGTGCAATCCGTCGTTTGCTTAGAACACGCGAATGAAGATATTCGAGTCACGAGAATGCATCAATATTCAGTAAATTACTTGCATGAATCATGCAGTGTGCGCTCCACACGGGTCCCGTTTTACCGGTGCGTTTCGCTAATCTTTAATCCATCTTAATGGGTTCATCCAACTGGCCACTGGACGGCACACGACCACCCTGCTTGCTTATAAGTTGGAACGGCGGGGGTTGGGTTTGTAGGTGGCGCCTAGTTTTCTTCTTTCGTTCGGTGACCCGCTCCATTCCAACCCTCATGAATCGATTTGTTTTTCTACTCCGGCAGCTGATCCAGACACACGGATCACAAATCGAAATCGAATCCATTTACTACCAAAAACACCTTTCTATCGCTGAGGGAGCTCGGCTATCAACTCATCCATCGTGTTACGACGGTTGGTGTTACTTCGATCGAAACACATTTGTCGATGTACAGCCAGCCAGCCAAGGCTTGCTGTAATGCTGACGGCCAACCCTAGGATATGTCACAATGCAATGCAACGGGCAAAAACAACCGATGGTATTACACGGCCAATATAGCAGCGAAAACACGAAAAGGAACACGAAACAAAATGCGGGAAAAACAACTTTAAAGCAATTTACAACTGGGTGTACCGCCCTCCGCAAGTATCCACTCGTCCGCATAGGGATTATAGGGAGTCACCGGAAGGTTTCCACGTCAGCATTACACACTCGCTCGCTGGTTACTTAATTTTATGCTCTACATTACTGCCATCCTACTGCGACGCTTGGCCGGTTGGCCCCATTTGTTATTAATTTTAGCGCAATGATATGGAGTGACTGGTAGTGATAAAAAATCTACAAACCATGGGTTTCCGACCTTGCGTCGTGCAAATCGAACACCTGGGAAAACCGCCGGATGACGGTGGAAATTAGTTTAAAATACATTTTATCAGTCATCGCGCCCCGTTCCCATAGAAACTCAGCAGCCAGCATTGCGAACCAAACCGGTCAATCGGCAAACAAATTTCATTCATTAAATGTCTGCTGCCTGCAACCGGTCGGTAGCTTTTTGTCTCCTCCGACGTTCTCGAAGCACCGATGACACAACTCGACATATTCTGGCCGTAGGGTGCAGAAACATGTTGAGCTTCGTTGTATGGCCGTCTCGCCCGCAACCATGCCCAGTGACACTAATGTCCTTGACGATGAGGACACCGGGGTTTTCCAGTGAAGCGGACTGGCCGGGAAAACAGATTACTCCACTAAACTCAATACCGAGGATTAGACGGACGCGTACACATGTGGGCCAGCCGGTAAGAAGCGAAACTGTCACGAAACCATACGCGCCACCACCACGACCACTAGGACAGTAGGGCTTTGTGGGAGGAGGTTCTCCGGTCTTTGCTAATTTGGGTTTCCATGCGGCACCTCAAGAAGGAAAGCCCATCGTCGTCGTTGTAGCCTTTGTCGGATTTCGCCCGATGACGCTGATCGGGACTTTTGCCTTTGTCCGGAGGTTCGTTCGAGCAGCGCGTGCCAGGTCGTTGCGTGCACACCACACACAGCTTGGTTCAGCACGATGGAGCAGAAAAAAAGGGAAGCAAATGGTTCCGCGGCCATAGGACCGTATGTAGGAGGGAGGAACAGCAAGCTCCATCTCCACCAACCGCTGAAGTGAAGGTTTCGCTTTTCGCCGTTCTGTTGGCCACTTTCTCAACCGAGGATGGCGCCAGCACAGGGGGTATCGCTCGATGCAAGAGTTTCTGCGATTTTTCTTCGGCAAAATGTAATCCGAACCTTTGATTCCATCTTTCGATCGATAAAGACAAACTTCGAGGGCAAAGAAGTAAAGCAGCGCGAAAATCGCAAATATATAAGACACATTTATCAGTCCGGCCGCCCGCATAATCGCAACCGTCGCATACCATCATCACCATCATGATGATCGGGTGTGCCCTTTGGTGTGTCGCCGCGGGCTCGCCAGAGAAAAATGATAAAACAGCTGAATCTGGCGAATTAAGTGATTCTGCCCCGGTGTTCTCTCTTCTTTTTGCGCGCCCATGTCTGGAGGACTCAAAAGAATTATCTGCCATTCACGGCAGTGGCGTGCTCGCTTGTCGGACGGATGATTCATGAAATGGCTGGAAGTCTATTTTTGGCCATTTTGCTGTGTTGGAATTATTTTTTTATCATTCCTTTTTTTATTATATTACCGCCACACCATACACGAGTTCACGAGAAATTTCAGGGAATCTTCCTCCATAGCCGTAACGAATTGCGTCGCTATGGTATTTTTAGCCCACGCATTGTACAATTTACTGAGCTTTCGGCTTCCGATCTTTGGTCCTTTGTGGAGATGTCAAGGATCCCAAGATTCTAACATTTGTTATGAAGAACATGGTCGCTCGCTTAGTTTGTCGTGGAGGAACATTAACCATCTAATAATTTTCCAAGCATTACTAGAAGCAATTAAGAAATGAATAATGTCAGCGGCAGAAATGAATGATGCAATCCAAGCTAAACGGATTGTTCACCAGCACAATTGATCTTGTAAACTGTCAGGCCCCCAAATATCCACGTGCTAGAAATTCCTTCGTAACAACGTTACAACCATTGATCGATCAATTGCTTGGTAGTTGAATGTTGCAGCACACCTAATATCGAACGTCCGCATATCATAGCCGAGAACTCCGTTTTATGCTAGGTGTTACTCTGTATTGAACCACCCCTACACACCTTATTCCCCTGCAATATGATTCTACTTTCCGCCGGCGCTGTCTATAGACCTGCTCATCATACGTAACACCGACACCGCAGGGATTGCCCACCAAAAACCCAAAAACACCAGAAAAAGGATATTCACATTAATCATGCATAAAGCACATTAACCCCGAACGTTATGCCGTTATGTAAGGGAACAATTTTCCTCTGGTGGGCGGGTTTGGGACCACCTTTATCGCCACCTCAAAAAAAAAAAAAAAAGATGAATTGTGGTGCACCCAGCTCCGACCCAACACTGGCAGGGTGATTCATTCATAATCATCGTGGTGTTGAAAACGAAAGCTCACCAAAGAAGCCCCTTTGTGGTTTGAACGGAGCTGGTTGGTGGGCATGTGGTAGAGGTTAGTAAAAATAGAATATCAGCTCCATCGCCCCTCCTCGGGTAGGGGCGGTTGGCAACTCGTTCGCCGTGCCACTCCGTTCGCTAGCATGCGCTTAAGCCAATTACCCTGGAAGGTGTTACCGACGACTGCTGCCCGGGGTTCACGCGCTGGGTCAAGGAATTACATCGTGGCGGAGGCCAGGTGGTCCTCATCGTCAGCCTCACCCAACCTCCCCGAAAAAAGGTTTTCACGTGAGGAGTCCGAAAAATGGCTGCCCAACAATCGGTTTTCATCACATCCCCATCGAAGCAGCCCATCCTACGGCTGGCCCTGTTCGTTTCCTACCAACAAAGCCAGTGCAATACACGGATCGAGCTGTTGGACGAGCTATCGGAACTAATCTCTTGAAACCTGAAGAGCAAGGAGAGGTGTATTACGAAGAAGGCATCGCCATCGTAAGTGGCCATATTTTATCTCCATATGCGCGATCGATGGCAGACAAAGCAACGGAATGGTAAAAATAACTCCGAAAACGATTCGGCGAGAAGCAGTCTGATGGATGGCAAATTTATAAACCCAAACAGCGTCTGGGTAGCAGGGGCAACAGAAGGCTTTGCGTGTTTCTAACGGACCGCTACAAAGGTTTCCATGCTGTGCTTCACTGAACCGTCCAAAGCTCAGCAATCGTACTCGAAGGGGGATGTCGATTGCGGAAAAACCAACATCAGCCAAGCCGGAGCCGGCAATGCCTCCCCGGGCTCGCTCAGTATTTACCGCAGGTGATGCTAGCAAACAGTACAGACGGCACCTTCTGCGACACTTTCCGTCCCGGATCGGCACAGTGCCGCATTGAAGCCGAGCGGAGAGTAGACCATGGTGACATGGTGTCTTGGCGAACAGCAAACCACTTGGCGGAACTTGAAAGTGCTTCCGTAAGCCCGCCGGGGGTGAATGTGCCTCGCATCGAGTGCTGTGTTTCGATTTTGATCCTTTGAAGTGTGTAATTTGTTTTATCAAAATCTCAATTCACAGAATCGCTGCTTTGTGAGTCATTCATCTTCGTAAGCGTTTCTCAGCCATTGGCGTTGGTCGGCAGGCCGGGTAACCTGTCTGGCGGGGAACGGCAACGCGTACCAGTAGACAAATTTCATCCCTTAGCATCTTAGCGGCCACTTATCGCACTGATGCCAACAGCCCGCGGTAATGGTAGAATTATCGTACTACAACGAATTGGTTCTATAAAAGACAGATGGGTCACGCGAGTCTGGCACCTTACACCAACTCCTCACATCCACGGCGTGTGGAACTGACCAAGCACAATTACGTATCCACGAGTTCGCAGCCATAGGATGTCGGGCTTTCCAATTCGAAGGGTGTCTAGGTATAGGAATGTATTGTCCGCCAGATAGATAGCGCCATTATCGAGACCGGCCGATTGCTAATGATTGCTAATGATTTACTACGCGATTCTGGTTCCACTCGAATCGGGCGAGGGGGTGGTGCTAATGTTAAAATCGGGTGTTACTAAGCACGCAGAGCGTCCACCTTATCTTGCTCACTCATATTAGCGAAAAGATTTACTGAACCACTCCTGAGTTACGAGGCCTAAAACATCCTCTAAGACCCCGTGCTTTCCAAGGAGGAGTGGTGGAGCAGATGTTCAAGTGTTTCAGGCCTTAATGGTGGGCATGCTCGTTCGCATAATTTCCGGCACGTTCTTAGTGGCTGGTTTGGCGTCTCCACTTTCATGCCAGGCCGTCCAGCACGCGCAACGATTTATGTTGTTTATGGTGGTTCTGTGCCAACAACACGACACCGTGTCGACCAGGTGAGCTACAGTTCATCCAGCCATCACGGCAGCATATGCCGCAAAACGGCACACCCGGGCCGGACGAAAGAAAGAGCGAGATGCTGTCTCCGCGGGTACCATGCGGCGTGTGTTGCGGCAGATGAGACATTTTCCCCGTTTATTTTTTCATGCTGAAACTTATACTTGACGGTGTTAAGATCATCCAAAGTGCATGCAGCAGTGCAAGCGACTTCAGTGTTCAAATCACCAGTTGCAGTATTTCAAACCGACGCATAGACAACACGAAGATCACAGTGCCTGCACTGCGGTGGTACGACGACGACGACGATCGCGGCGACGACAACATGCCATTAGCCAATAACGCTGATTACGGAACCAATTACGGCGCCACTCGGCGCGATGCGCGAGTTGCTCTCTCCATCGTCATCGCTGTCGCACCGGAGGTCGTCGGACTGTTCCGTAGATCCCACGTTAACACAGCACATTAACCTGGCGGAGTCACTGTCCATCTTTTTAATTATGGGGATCCGCTACAATCCGTTCATTCGCGTCATGCGCTTTGGGATTTCGCTTCACTTCGGTTCTCTGGACAACAACAAAGCACCAAAGATGTTCCAAGCCAGATGAGGACGGCGACGTGCGACGCTAGTTGATCGTGTGGGCGTGCGTCTGTTGTTGTCGGGCCCGAAACGTTATCATTTCACCCCGCAACAAGCCACTATCGTCGTCGGTTGGAGTGCGATTTTTATCACTGTCTACCCCCGTTTGGTGTCATGATCGGTGTCTAGTAGTGACCTGGCATCGTCTGTAGGCCGGGTGCAGATATTGATGCCACGCCAAACATTGTCACTCCCTCACCCAGTTCCATCTCTTCGCAATGCGATCTCGCGGCTATCGCGCAATCGGTCACAGGGAACAGCGAGACCCATTGTGCTGTCCCCCATTGGCTATCCTGTGCCGGCATCCAGGCCAAGCGTGCATCTTACGATTTCATCTAAGATTGGCCAACCAATCAGCTGACTTTGTTCCCAACCCAGCCGAGGCAGCCGAAGCATGAGTGATTTCAGTTTTTGCTTCGCGTGCCCGTGGAACCTGTTCCCCCATTTCATTTTCCCGCTTATTATTCCATCAAATAGGCTAGTAGGACTTCACTTCGTATTCGATATTTTGCAATGATCTATCGACAGCGTACAGATATCGCGAAGACAAAAATGCATTCGACAGCAACAGCAACAGACAATGAATGACCCCCGTGACGTGGGAAAAGATAGTATGCTGCGGCTCAGTCAAAAGGATCGGTTCCATTTAGTGATGTTTGCTGCGATTAAAGCCTCCACACCGCTCCATTCTACAGCATCGGATCAATAAACATACTCCACAGCAGCACCATACCCGGCAGGCGGCGCCTGCCACCTCGACAAATTTTCCAGCGCCTCCCAGTAGCCCATTTTCACGAAGTAATTCTAAACAACTGGCAAAATTTGCATGGCAGTACTAAAAAGACTAACCCAGGAGAAAACACTTATCCACAGCAAAAAAGAAAAATCGCTTTTCACGATTTTATATCGATCGAAATCGTGTCGAACTTGTGAAGCCAAGTGTCAGTGTACCAGCCGTGGCAACTAACAAACCCGGGAGGCTCGTGTGCAGTGCAGTGCATTCCGGAGCACCGCTTTTCTCGAAACACCCGTCCTCAAGCAGGAAAATTCCCTGCAGCAAACAGTCACTTACACTCCTCGCTTAGAATTCTTGACTTTAAAACCTTTTTTTTGCCTGCAATCACTCTAGTAGTAGCAGGAACATTTTCTACTCACTTAACACCAAGGCACATTCACGGCAATCGAGGGATTAAAGGGATTGAGGTAGTGCAAAAAGCAGGAGATAGATATCATCCCATCCCGTTAACCGGAGGTTTATGTTGTCGTCTCGGAGGTTCTGCGTTCTAGATCCGATGAATCACCTGCTGGTGTTGCTGCGATGCACAAAATTTTCCTAAAATCTCACGCTTTCATCTCCCCTTAGCACCTGCACGCACAACCAGACACACACAGGGAGAGACACGGAGTTGAAGGGAAAGCACAGCAGGACACGGCCAGAATCCCCGGGCGCAGTCGGTCGCCCGGAAAAAAGAATCCGGACCGCTGAACCACCGTTCGCGGATGATCCCGAAACTAGTTCAAACCGGAGCACCAGCGAATGCGTAGTTCTCTTGCTGTTGATTTTGATTTGCCTTACACGGTATCACGCTGCCGTCGTCGTCGTGGTCGTTGCCGTTGTTGGGTCTTGGTGGTCGCAGGCGTGGGGTTCACTTGTCGCACTATAAACTCCCCTACACACTGCGGGATCGGTAAATTCGCGTATCGCGCGTTTGATTTCGTCCGTTCCGTGCCGTTGCTGGTCTGGTCGTCTAGTTTAGAAAGGGGCCGACCCACCGAGCAAAGAGACACCGCCGCACTCGCTGAAGTCGGATTGAAATTTGAGTGAAACGGGATTCAAGAGAGATTGCCCCCGGAGACGCACGCGTGAAATGCGGCTGTGTGCGTGGGAACGCTGGAGAGCAGGACAGAGCGAGCGAAAGAGGGAGAGCAACGGGACGGTGCACCGCATTTGAGCCAGTATCTACTGATTTACCACAAATTTTAGCACATCACTCGGTCACGAAGAAGTAGGTGGCGGATCTGCAGTCGATTATCGAAGTTAGACCATTCAGACACGCCGTATACTGCGAAAACAGGACCATCCACGGAATGTAAACATGCCGCTTCCGCATAAAAAAACTGCGCATTAGTGTGCGTGAGAGAGGAGCGATGATCAGCTGGTTCAGTGTAATTGCGTTTAAATGGACGAGTTCGCTTCAAGCGTGTTTTAACTTTTTTAAAAGTACGTTGACCCGATGACTTCGAGCTCATCCTTGGCCGACCATCGCAAACATCCGTAGAAGGAAGCAATGAAACTCGCTACGTTTGTCATCATGAAATACAGTCTTCTTGACGTTCGCTTACAGCATTCGATTTGGCAGATCATTCTCTTCATTCTTTCCGATCTGGTTGCTCCACGGATCCTAACATCTGCTCACTTTCCTCACTATACCTTAAAGATTACACACTACATCATCATCGAATCTTACAACTGTTGCTCTAACCCAAATGGTGCACACCTGCTACTCCTCTCTATCTCCCAATTCACCGATTGCTTGGATGGAAATTACCTTGCCGATGAAGGAAGGTTCTTGTGCACGGTATCGGGATCTCAAAGGATAACCCGCAAAGCGCGCACCCACACAAACTCCAAATTTCTAATCATTCGTAATCGTAATGGTTCAGTGACCTTCTGGCTTCTAATGGAAATTAAAATTTCACACAGCAAAACCCGTGAAAGCCCGCCACGGACAGCATGTGACAGGCTGGTTGGCTGAGCTGTGGAGGATTAATAACATTCACACGTTTACATTAACACAAACACCGGTTATTACGAAGGAAAATTTCCCAG
>NC_064875.1:51394541-51409541 GCF_943734745.1 Anopheles darlingi
CCCTGCAGATCCTGCTGGCCCGGAAAGTTTAGCTTCAGAAGCTTATTTTCCGGTTGCACGTGAATGTGCAATGTGTATGTTTGCTGATTTAGCGCGGCGAGCGCATCATTACTGCACGGGATGAAAAGAAAACGCAAACTTTGTAATGGCTTGCGTGGCAGACAAGGTCCAAATGAACTCATCTTACCCTCCTTCGCCAACGAAACCTTCATCGGAGAGATCGTTCAGCACCAGGTTGAATTCTTTGCCGACAATGTTGAGCGATTTGAGTGGCGTGGTAAGGATCTGAGTGTCCTTCTGCTTGCCCGGTTCCCAGCCCTTAAGCGCCTGCCGGCAGACGGGCACGTTCGTCTTATCGAAGATCTTATTCTTAAGATCACCGATCGTGGCATGATTCGAGATGTTGATCAAGTGCAGGCCATTTTTGAAATGGATCTTAAACAACAGATCGTACGGTTTTGGGTCGAGATAGTTGAGGCCGGTACGAAAATCATTGCTGCTACCAGAACGTGACGTCGAAGCACCTACGGCGAAAAGTACAAGAAAAAGTATTGAATGAACAGGTCTATCTAATGCAGCCCCCTTTAGGGATACTGACCAGCATTAAAACTGCTGTTGACTGTCCCGCTGCTGTTGTTGCTACTCGCATTGTTACTGCTGCTGCTGGTGAAGCTGTTTTTGACCGGCGACGATGGAGCCGTCATTAGCTCTTCAACGTTCGAGATCGCTTCAAACTGGCTGAGCTCATTAGCGTACAATCCCCCGGTACTGTTAGCTCCGGTAACATCAATGCCACCATCAAATGCACTGCTGTTGTTGCTGCTGCTACTGTTGATAGTTTTTGCGAGCGATTCGGTACCGAAACCAGGGGGCCTGTGGTTAACCACCGGTGGTGGTACTACCGGTGCCGTATGCTGTTGATCTGTTGGGTCCTGTGGTAGAACGCGATGTATAGCCGACTAGACGGAGAAAAAAGTTGCACGCAAAAGGAATACATTACAGCCAAGCGTTCGTCAAGGGGACATGTTAGGCCACGAGCATTAGGCTTACTATCAGATTCCAGTTGCATTCCTCTAGATGATATATTGCTTCGCTCACATTATCAATAGCCGTTATGCTCTATAATACAGAAAAACAAACGAAACAAAGTCCGAATTAATTTAATTTACAACTCACCGACACACATCGAACAAACACTAACGAGGCAACGAGTAAGTTGGAGCAGCGACAGTTTAATTTTAAAGCAAAACAAAAAGACACACGCGCACAGCGCGGACACACGGACAGCAGCCGCATCGCAGCATCTGCGAACAGCGCCAAGAAGTGGGCCACACCAGATAGCAAACAAAGAGGTACCGCGATGGTGCGAGACAAAGTCGCAAGGCGACTTGCTGCTTCTCGCTGCTAGTGTTGCCGGGATCGTAGAATTGTGCGACTTACCTGGAAATCAGCAAGAATTTCATCGCGATTTTCAGACATTTCCAGGCGAAATGTCGTGTCCTCTTCCTGGACTCCACGCGGTGTACGCCGTTTTCCCCTCGGTGACAGTAGAAGCGACGACAGAAAAGGGTGGTCTTCTGTTGCAACCAATACCCTTTTCCGTTTTTCTGTGTTCACTCAGATTAGATCCAGCAAGTCCGCTGTTGCGGTTGGCCGTTATCTAGCCTTTCGTGGGGAACCACAGTTGCTATAGTATCCGCCCAATAGTAGGAGTTTTTGGGTTTACGATTCTTCAGTTTACTGACTCACGCACTTCCTGTGATTCATAGACACACGTAACTATAAAACGACAATGTTGAGTGGCCTAGAATTGTAGTAGTAAAAATGAAAAAGATATTATAATACCGTACTTTTGTGTTACCCCCATGATGCTCGAAATCAAACTCCACAGGACTGTTTGTCACAGAGATGCACTAGTTGGAAAAGAAATGTCTTCAGATTGTCGCCTTTGCCCAAATCATGCAACGATGACTTGGATTATTGTTCTGCGAGAGCATCCCGAGTCGGAGACGATGAGGGTGGTGCACAAGGACAAAAGAACGCGAGATTGCCGGGACCAAACAAAACCCCCACCCCTTTTAGGACACTGCCTGAAACGCGAGAGACCGATCAAATTGATAAGCTGTACGGTGACCACGACGTCGAGGCAGACACAGCGTCGGCGGTCGCACAGGAAGCAGTGAGAAAACTCAGGCAACCGTGAGCAAGAAAATCCAATTCATCGTCAAGTGAGTCTACGCTGATCTCCGAGGGGCATTTGCTTTCGTATCTCGTAGAAACGATGGCCAATATTACGAGAAGCGTCCAGGGCAGAATGTTCCGGGATATTCACGGGCCCACGAAACGTTGCTATCGGAACTCTATCCGGGGAGGTTTTTTTTTTATTTCGCAGAGCAGCCTCCCCACCACGAGAAGCGCAACCCTGTGGTTTGGTGCGGAACTCCTTCTCGCTCTCGCTCGTAGCAAGACATGTGCTCTTCTCTATCTGGCCAGGTTACTAAACACTGTGTTTCCGAGATATTCGGGAAGTATTTCAGCAAAGAACAACGTATTCTTCGGCTAACATTACAAAGAAAACAGCGAGTACATAGAGACGTAAATGCTCATTACCGTATACACCTGTACACACCTTTTTTCACTATTTCCAAGCCACTTCCACGGATCGGAGCACGAAACGATTTGCGTAAGGCGGCGGAGGGTTGCACGGGACCGTCGTGAATCGGCAGAATCGTGCAGCGGGCAAAGAGAAAAATAAATGTCCAAAGGTGAATGACAGCGCGATCGACGTGATGCGTGATAAATTGTGCGTCCGATCTTGGGACCCGCGCGGTCATCGGAGACCCGTAACACCACCACCACACACCTGGCGGACCTTCGAGAACGAAACCTCCTTCCAGCCAAAGATATCCCAGCACACGACACAGAAGAGCCCGCTACACGCCAGCACACTAACCTGCGGATTTCCCGTTGGTGGATGTTGGTTCCTTTCACAATCTGCCACGGACCTGAACATGCATTACGGACAGGGTTTTCCGATGGGACGATGGAAATTCTCATTCACGAAATCCAAGAAAGAAAATTCACAAACGAGGCGCACACTCGCGCTGTCATTACGTTCGCTCTCTCTAGCCGTCTCGCTCTTGCGCTTTTGTGTGATTCGCCTCTCTTTCTCGCACCCGGTACTCCGCCA
The DNA here is from genome assembly GCF_943734745.1 of Anopheles darlingi. Taxonomy (NCBI): domain Eukaryota; kingdom Metazoa; phylum Arthropoda; class Insecta; order Diptera; family Culicidae; genus Anopheles; species Anopheles darlingi. Next base: position 51,397,732 of record NC_064875.1, read on the forward strand.
CTGTGGTCGGATTGGCACAGAATAGGGTCGGCTAAGGGTTGGCTCGAAACCTTGTCGCTGGCGCGAAATCGCCAACGGATTTATGTTTTTGAAAATGTCGCTTCATAAATTCGCAAAAAAAGAAAAGAATAAGGATCGGTTAGGATTCGTCATCTGGAATTAAGGGACTCGTACTGTTCACATTGGCATGCGATATTTGCACCGCATCGGATAAAAAACTCCTCTTTATTCGAATCAACTGCAAGCTATTGTAGATCCATCCCGTATGGAAAGACCACGGGGAATAGGTTGTTTTCCGTCGTGAGAGCTGGTACGTTTTAGGTACGGTTCCCTATCCCATGGCTGCCGCAGCTGCTGCAGGTGACATCGTAGCGGCAGTAGTGCGCACTGCGCGGGTCGCAGGCGCACACGTGGTGCGAGGAGTCAGGGTTTGGGCGAACGCCAGCGAAACCAGCCCCAAAATGAGCACGATGATGGCTACTAGTTTCATGGCGATACTGATCGAATCACTTTAGCAACGTACTTCTCACTAATTACTGTTCCCAGTGGAACAATCACCTAAATACCCTTAACAACGGGGACTCCGTCTTCGACACCAATACCTTCATGGATTGTCGGCAGTGGTCGGAAACCGACTGTGCAAATATGTCGCTGGGGTGCAAAAAAGGCCACTCAAAGCATGTGTTTCGTGGATGGAACATTTCGTTTCACGCCATCGTCATTGGGGTTAAAGGAAACGATCACAACGATGTCCGAGCTGATCGCCAGCACGCGTCATTTTCCAATCGGATGGAAAACGTCCTGCAAGGAAACTGCATCACATTGGTTAAAAAAAATCGTCTCTTCTGTTAGGATTACCTCCTCTAGCATCTATCAGATCCAAGGACTGTGGCACCGATTTTGTCCCATAGCGCGATCACAAACAAGCGATACGAGTACTGCCAGCTGAAACAACAGAACGGGTAACGATTGGTTTCATACCTTGAGCAGTATTCCATTACGATTTTTCTTGATATCAATCCGGGTTGCATTCTTCTCTACTTGTTCCCATTCCGTTCAAAATATTAGTTCATCTTTTCTTCCAATCCATGGGGTATCAATTACGGTCAGGGTACGAGGTTCGCGGCCCTATTTCTTCCTTGCGATCGCTATAATGAAACACCTCTGTGATAACAAAATTTTCAAAAATTTTCGGATTGCGCTCTACAATGAATTATGAAATATGTTTTGATCAGGTTACATCCTTCTGATGGAGCAATACTCTTTATTCGAATCAACTACAAGATCTGCTCAGATCCACCTAACCTACGGACAGTTCACGATGAATCAGTTGGTTCCCATCGTAAGAGCTGACACGTTTTAGGGAGTCCACTATCTCACGCTATGATAGCCGCAGCTACTGCAGGAGCTACGGTAGCGGGAGAAGTGCGCACTGCGCGGGTCGCAGGCGCACACGTGGTGCGAGGGGTTACGGTTTGGGTGAACGCCACCGAAACCAGCCCCAGAACGAGCACAATGATGGCTACTAGTTTCATAGCGATACCAATCGAATCAGTTTAGCAGCGTACTTCTCACTAATTACTGTCCTCAGTGGTGCCACTGCCTATATACTCATAAAATGAAAGGTTCTATCTTTACCACCATCGACTGCTGGCCCTGTTCAGGGTCACCCATACGTACTACGTCCATGTATAAACATAGGTACTTGATCGAGGACATTGGTCATGGCCTCAAAGGTGTTGGAAAAGAAATCTGTAAGTTCCGCTTTACTTTTCATGGCCATCCACGCCACGTTGGGGTTCGTTCAAACAAATTGCCTCTTCTGTTAGGATAACCTTCAATAGCATCTATCAGAGCCAAGGGCTCCGACATAGATCTTGTCCCATAACGCGATCACAAACAAAGCGGCACGAGTACAGCCAACTGAAACAACAGAAGGGGGTTTTTCGTACTTTGCCCAGTATTCGATTCTGAATTTTCGTGCATCATCTTCGTCTACTAAATTTTATTAACATATAGCAATAACCATTTTATTCCTTTCCATTACTTTAATACCAACGATAGGAAGAATTCCTTCGTGGCATATTTACTTACACACAAAGGATTGCTTAAGTATCAATTTGATTGCCAGGTCCGGAATTAGCGTCGCTCGTGTCACATCTCATGACCCCTTTTGGATGGCTTTCTGTGAAGCGTTATAAATACTCAAACTAACTTGAGCAATGGTGCAACCAAATGCAAGCTATCTACTCTATACTGTACAATACTACCCTATTATCATTATCAGCGAACGGAATCTGGTTGACGGCAAAACCAGCGGCCGTATGAGAATTACTTACGCTAGCGATTGGGTACACGTGGCCGAAAACATCACAAGTTACGTACCGGCGATGATCGACATATGTGAGACGATGGTTGTAACGGACATGGACGGGATTTGCTGGCGGAATAATAATCGATGCTCTCGAGATCGCGGGCATCCATGGTTTCTTTTCGGTAAACTGGACTAGTGGACTAGAAAAGGGATCGCAGTATTTTACGCATCAGTCAGAAGCGGATGGCAGAGTTACGCCACTACGTTCTTGCATTAGCTTAGAAGCGATTGCTTTGTACTGTTCACACTTGGCGCGGTACTGTTCTAACAACTCATGGTTCGGCTATAAAGTAAAAGAGCACAGGGAATGGATTTGGTAACATTCCAAAAATCAAACACATATACCATCAAGCTAGTACTCACATCTTTTTCGGTCTGTAGTCCGACATCGGAACGGAGTGATGAAGATCGTCCCGTAACCTGCTGGATTCGATTGAGCTGGGCACACTTGTTTTCTGCATCCTTAAGCTGCTGCTTCAGCTTCACATATTCATTCTACGGGGAATATACCACATTCGTTGTCAAGTTTATTAGTTTGCACTACCAACGACCGTTTTCCGCTGTCCGACGTACCTTGATACGATTGACATTAACACTTTCGTTTTCCTTCTCAACAATACCTTGATTGAGCGTGGCGATTGTTTCGTTACGTATACGGCACAGTTGTTTCATCTTCTGGTACTTTTCCATCAGCAGCTTGTACTGTTGCTGCTGCTCTTCCACCTGTGCCTGAAGCGCTGTTTGGTTCACATCCGAAGCAGTGGTTCCCTTGGTGGAGGTTGCAAAAATCGAAAGGGATACGGTGGAGGTCGGCGTAGTAGCGCTTGCCGTTTGCCCTTGTACAATATCCGTTGGCTGATAGACCTGAACGGCTTTATCAAACTGTGCGTTCTGCTGCCGACTGTGGCGTATGCATTGCGTGCAATGCCGTTTGCGCTCTTTGCGCTCCTTATCTAGTAACTCCAGCACTTTGTTCAGTTCCTGTTGTAGCTGGTCCTTTTCGCGGCTGACCTCTTGCAGCTTGCGCTTGACCTCCGTGAGTTCGGGCTTGAGTGGGTTGTTCGCCGATAGCATCAGTTTCTGTGTGTTAAGCTGACACTCCTTTAGCTTCAGCGCATTACGAAGCTCCTTAATTTGTGCGTCCATTGCAAGGCAGCTACAGTCGTTCGCTGTAAAAGTGTACGAAACATTAAGCATTACTTCTAACTTATCTTCATGAGCATATGTGTGCAATGTACTTACATGTTGGATCCGTCATGGTGGACGTGTCCTTCAGATTAAACACCAATCCGCGACGATCGTCGTGCGTACTCTGGCGACGAGATTTACGTTCCTTGTCCGTCGCTCGACGTAGCTCTTCGACCTGCTTCGCTAGCGTTTGATTTTTGCACTGCAGCTGATCATTGATTCGCTGCAGCGATCGTTGCCGATGGATGCTTTCCTCACGTACCTTCTCCACCTCCTGTATCTTTTGCTGGAGTACCGTAACCTCTTCCACCTTCTCATTGAAGCTCGATTCGTGTCTCATGGTTCCCATCTCATCGCGCAGTCGTTCTATTTCCGCCTCAACACGCTGCAACTCATCCATCCGCTCCTGCAGTTGCTTGCCTTTTAGGCCCTCTAGTTGCCGCACCTCGGTCAGCTGCCGAAGCAGATCCTCGTTTTCACGGCGCAGCGCTTGCGCTACACGCCCATCACCGAGTGAAGGCCGACCGGTGGCCATGATTCGTTCCAGCTCTTGACATTTCTCCTCCAGCTCCCGCTTGAGAGTGGCCGACGTTTCACACTCCTGTTCGTACCGTTCTTTGCTGCTCACCATACTGTCCACATGTTCCGTTAATTCCTGCTTCAAAATGGTCAATTCACGCTCCAAAACATCCCGGACCCTGGACGATTCCTGGATGTCCGCTTCTAGCTGAGAACGCACCGTGTTTACCTTTTCAAGCTCACCCCTCAGCTGACCAATCTCATGCAGCAGTTTCGTGTTCTGTGCGTTACGTTTATCTATCTCAGTCAATAGATCATCTCGTTCCTGCTTCAATGTTTTCCGCTCCCGTTCGCTGTTTTCCTTGTCCATCCTAAGGCTTTCGAGCGATTTGCGCTGCGCTGCATCACTGGCATCCATCTGTTCCTCCAGATTGACGATCTTCGCCGAGAGTTCTTGAACGGCGATGGTAAGGTCGCTATTTTCCTTCCTTAGCTCATCCAGCATTGCTTCCTTATCATCACGTCGCTGCTCGAGTAGTACAATCTGCTCCGCTTGTTGCTGCAGTTGCGTATGGAGACGCGTTTCTGCCTCCGACAAACGTACCTTCTCATCCTGCAAAGCTAGGATAGAATCCTTAAGTCGTTCCAGCTCTTCGTGTTTTGCCTCTACTAACGCTCGTTCGGATTCGGCACCAGCATCGTGTCGGCGTTTTTCCTCAACCAAATCATTGCGCACCTGTTCCAATTCGGCACGCACCGTTTCGAGATCGCGCTCCAGTTGACCTACGAGGCGCTCCGATTCGTCACGGCACGACCGAAGACGGTCGAGTTCCTCGCCTTCTGCCAACGCATGCCGCTGCTGTGCCTCTTCGGTATCCAGTTGATCCTTGAGGAGCGATTCATTTTCGGACATCAGCTGCTCGACGGTACGCTGCAACGATTCCTGCTCCTGCTCGAGTCTTTTGCGATCGTCGTTATGGCGCTTGACGAGCTCAAGCTGCTCTGAGCGCAATACATCTAGCTCGCCGATGTACTTAAGCATTTCCTCTTCCCGCTCAACAATCTGCTCGTGTAGTTGTTCCTTGCTATGGGTAAGGTCCGTTATTTGCTGAGCCAGATTGTTTTGCTGCTCTCGGGTTTCTTCATTCAGTTCATTAAACGCATGTTTTAGCTTAGCCAGTTCCAGTTTGGCCGCTTCATACGATTCACATTGAAGCCGATGGTGCTTCATACATTCTTCCTGTTCCTTTTGAGCGCCCACCAGGCTAGTTTTATGTTGATTGATTTCTTCTTCTAGCTCCGCAACCTGTTTCTCCAACGATATCTTGCTCTCTTTCAATTCATCCAATTGATCCACCACAGATTGCTGTTCGCCGGATTGCTGCAGCAACGTTTGGTCTTTCTCTTGCGTTAATCTATCAATCTGCTGCCTGGCGTTCGCTAGGTCAAGCGAAAGTTCCTCATGAGCACTTTCGTGGAGTTCTTTTTCATGCTTATGTGTAGCTTCGAGCTCTGCGTAATTCTTCTCCGCTTCGGTCAGGTCCAAATGGGTACGAGCGGATTCCGCAACAAGCACATCGATGCGTTGCTCTAACTCTTTCACGTTATTCTGCCATTTCCGACATTCTGCGGTGGACTCGGAACACGCTTTTTCAAAAGAAGCTTTCTCTTCCTCTAAACGTTCGACTCTCTCCTTAAACGATTCTGTTTCAAGCAATTGCGTTTGCGTTTCCGCATCACGCAATTCTTTAAGCTCATTCTGTACAGTTTGATACTGTTGCCGAACCGCTTCTAGCTCGTTCGTGTAACCTTCGATCTCGCTGAGCAGTTCAGCAATGCGTTCCTCCAGCTTTTGCTGAGTTTGGCGCATTCGGTTCAACTCTGCCTCGGAGTCGTCGTACCGATTCTGCACTACGTTCTTCAGCTCCACTGTAAGTTTTGTTTTTTCCTCACTTAACTGTTCGATCGAAACATTCAACCGGTCAATCTCACCCTGTAATTTTGCGTTAAGCATCTCATGCGTTTGCTCAATCTCCAACTTCTCTTCAACCCATTTTTGCTCAGCCCGAGCAAACTGCTCGGCCAGGTGACTCTTCTCTTCGACTATGGCATCCTTCTCCTTCTTTGCTTCAACTACCAGAAGCATTAGATCAGTCTCTTGCTTTGCCAGATCCTGCTGGAGCTTGGCCACATGTTCGGCAATCGCAATAGCTTCCTGTCGTTCTGCCTCTAATGCTTCAGTATTACGTGCCATCATCTCTTCCTTCAACCTTGTTTGCAGTTCATCACATTTGCGGTCCAGTTGTAAGCGCTCAGCTTCAGCTGTCTTGACCAATGCTTGTTGCTGTTCAATCTCCGCCCTTAACTCAACGATCTCCTTACGGAGTAACTCATTCGCTTGTTCTAGTTCCACTCGTTCGTCTGGCAGCTTGGCCTTATCGAGGGCATCGCGCAAGCTAGCCACTTCCACGCTTAGCTCTTCACGTTTAGCTTCCGCGTCACTCTGCAGCTTTGCCAAATCTTTACGCAACATCTCGTTCTCCTGCATCTGGTCCATCAGCTGAGTTGAGAGCTCGTCGTACTCGGTTGTTTGAGCTTCCAGTTGCCTTTTCCACGTATCGGCCGTTTTCTGAAGCTGCGCCATACCGCTAATCTTTTCTTCCAGGCGCGATTGCAATGCACTCAGCTCAACGCGATGTGTTTCCGCTTGTGCGGTGTTGCTGCGAACTCTCTCTTCCAGTTGCTCGATGATTTTTAGTAATTCTTTGACGGTATGTTCTTCACCCAGAATGGTTACGTCGGCATAGTCATCCACGACGCCGTTCTTTGCTGGCGAGGTACTCTCTGATGAATGTTTCGTTCCGTTCTGCTTCAGCACCACTACGTCGGTTGTTCCATTTTCGCTCACCAAATCGGGCAGAAGCAGTGTTTTGCGAATCGATTCCAGCAGACGCGCGGAATTATCATCCTTATGGTGACTCGCTGGTACCTGGTAGTAGCCGAGTACCATCTGCTTCACCTGCTCGAGCTTGCGATGATGTTCCTGCTGGGAGTTTTTCAGTTCCTCAATCTGTTTACTGTACGTTTCGAGCTGTAGCGAAAAATCATAGTTTTGCTGAAAACAAATGGGAAATGCAAAACACGGCGTTGAATTCAACAAACTGTGACCTGCGGGACAACAAATCCTTATTACCATTTCTAGCCGTTTCATTTCTTCCCGCTTCTGATCCACTCGTTCGCCAGACGAAGTGCCGCTAGCCGACGTACCGCGGGCTTCCTGCAGCGATTCGATCAGCTCTTTCTCGCGTGCCTCCGATCGCTGCCGGAACAGTTCATACTCGTACTCGATACCAGTAAGCTGGTTGCGGTGATGCTCCGCTTCCTTCTCCGCACCCTGCCGTTCTTTGATGGAACGCGCCAGTTCCTCCTCCGCCTTGCTCACACGATTGTTTTGCTCTTTCAGTTCGATCTCAAGATGTGTGCATCTGTAAGAGATGTAGTGAGTCGATTGAAGTTAGTACGGGAATCAAGAAAGTGACCTTAAGCTCCCGTTCCGCATCGCTTCACCCCGTGCATGTAGGGTTTACGAGTAGGGAGTATGTTTGACTGAATCGATCGTCTTAGGGGTGGTATGGGGACATTTTAATATTAATGACTAGCCTAGGTTCGTACGCTTTCATCGCACTTTATCAGTTTGCCATATGGCCCCCTTCTCCTATTATACGTAATATTGACAAAAATCATTATCAGTTTCACCCACTACATAAGTGTGTCTGGTGTGTCTGATGGAATCGATTGCGAGTCCGATAAGACAACAATATCGCTCGGTGAGCCTACAGTACCAACTGCTGTCCGCCATATAGTCTCTTACCTTTCATCCAGCCGTTCTATCCGTTGCTGCTTCAGCTCGATTTCGCCTCGTACTGTCTCGAGCTCCTCGTTCCGTTTGGCCAAGTCTTGTTTCAAGTACTGCAGTTCGTAAGTCTTCTCTAGATTGGTGAACTCCTGCAATTCTGTCAATTCTTGCTCCAAGATGCGGCACCTGTGACGGGCAAAACGGTAACAATGAATTATTGAATGAACACTAACGAGCGATCGATCAAAGGGGTGTGATCTATGATCTATTCTGGTGATAGTTTACCCAACGATTTTGAACGATCGCGATGAGTAGAGAATATATAATCTAAACGATTTTACAGCGATAGTGCGTCAGTGCGAAACGGCGATCACGATGGACCAGTGCAACGAAACCTCACCATCCCACCGGTTCTGGCCATCGTGATGAACGAATACAAACTGAAACAACAGCCGGACCGTGTTCAAAGGTGTGCGATCCAACGAATGTACCAGCAGTCGTTGCGTCTCGTGCGGTATCTCTCTTGCTTTGAGTCGCTTCCACACCTCCCGCACCCAAACCAGTATGTGTCTTGGTGGATGCCAGGCGCACGATCACACTGTGTGCGTATGCAGAACATTCCCTATTTCTGAAACGGTTGATCGCGCTGGGCGTATGAGTGCGCAACGGATGTAGCGGATTGTTGTGTTTTGATATTGTTTCCCTTTGGTCGCCAACATATGCTGTCGCCTCTTTATGTGAAAGACGGAGTGCGTGTGTCTCACGGTTCTTCTGAGGTGAGGGGAATGGTCAAGTCAATATATGGTTTACACGATCGTTGCAGAATAAGCAAACAGTGAGCTTGATAGATGGTGGTATCGTTCTTAGATAGTGATGCATCGTGGAGGCGGTGTTGTAATGCTCCTTCCTATGAGATAAATCCCAAAGCAGTATATATCAGCATCACTTTCTATAAATCAACGATCTCTTCCGATCACGTATCGTCCGAAGACGACCAACCATCATGCTTAGGTGGATCTTTCAAGTCTTCACAAAAAACAGCGTGATGTTCACATGCCACTAAACCTGAGAAGCGATCACTCAAAATAAACAAAGTGGAACGAAGTAGGGAGTGAAGCGAGCAACACAAATCTCCGCTGCATCAAGCATCTCTCCAAAAGCAAAAATGCATTCTATTACTTATAGATTCTTGCTGCTACTGCTGAGAGAAAATGCTAAGTTGCTTGTCGACCTTTCAAACACAATAACATTACTTTCACAAAATGATGTTTACCATCGGATACACGATGATCGCAGGGCATCCCATCCATCTAATTTTATCATCCATGACAGCAATTTTGCCAGATGCCGACCAAACGCGTGACAGCAAATGCATCAGGAGCATCGTAAGACAAGATATTTTTAGGTGATCAGTTTTGCAGGGTACGCAATTGCGTACAGCACGTGTAAATAGAATGTTTACGCTTACGACGCCACTATGGAGCATCCAACATCCAGCAAGCTGAACCCGTAGGCCCGTCCCGTAATCCAATTTTAGGGAACAATAAATCTATTTCTAGCAGTAACACCGTGATGCCACACGCGTTGTCGCGCGTCCTGTTCCGTGGAGGTCGAGGTTAAGCATACCGTGGAGCTATTCTTGCCGCTCTTCCCGATCAAACACAAACGTGACGTACCTTTCTTCGTAGTTGAGCTCCGTCGGTGAATCACCGGTAGACGATCGCCGTTTCCGCCGGAGGCTTACCGGTGTGCGCAGATCCCGTACGACGGCAGACGTCGGTGAGAGCGAGGTGCGCCCAAAGCTGATCTGCTCCCCCGGTATAAACTCATCACCTTCGTACAGGGCGAATGGATTCAGCAATCCGCTTTGCATTGGTGACGTCGAACGTATTCGATAGGTTAGCTTGTCCCGCTTATTATTCAGCTCCGGAAAGTTAATGCGACACTCTTCGTCGCCATCCTCTAGCCCAAGACTCGTACCAAAATCATCGTCCACGAGGAGCGTCGGTCGTGTGATACCGTTAAGGCTGGGTATACGGGCAGAGGATGAGCGTCCAGGCAATGCCGGTGGGCCCATGATCGATGATGGTTCTCTTCGGGTGTGAGAAGACGCCGTTGGATGCGGTATGTCCGAGCTGGTTGGACACCACGTGCGCCTTCGTGCGTTATCAATCTGCATCGATTGCGAATGGTTCGAATTGATAAACTGGCTCGTGCGCAGCGTGATTGCGTTCATCAGCTCGAGCGTCTTGATCTTGCTGTTCTTGTGCTGCTCGGATCGCAACTCACTCTGCAGCCGCTTGATTTCCCGCTCCAAACGCTTCATCATAGCCGCTTCGGTTAGAATCTCGTTCACTTTCGGCCTGTTTTTGATGGCCTTAGCGCGCATTGCGAAACTCAGCGTGTAGTACGTCTCATCCACCACCGCCGGTGTAATGTTGCAGATCATCGACGTGACCGCGTTGCCACCGAGTGAAGCCTGCAGGATGCGCGTCAGTTTCGAATCACGATAGTTGATGAACTGTTTATCCGAATTTTCGCTCAGCTTCTGGATGACAAGGCTCAGCGACAGCAGGCTACGGTTGATACAGACACCCTCCTTAAACCGGCACCCGGTCGCACCGGTCTGGTCCGCCCGCTCGCTACCGGCCAAATCGACCAGATTTAGAATGCCTATCTGCACCGCCTCACTATCTGTTTTGATCTCGTCGTCGGCCGTATTGATGAGCCGCGATTCGATCAAGATACGAAAGATCGTATGCGACCGGCTTGATCGTTCGTTCATGTGCGTTTCGCCGATTTTACGCGCCTTATTTCCCGCATCCACGTATTGCAGGATCTGTTCAGGAGAGTTGGTGATGTATTCCTTCGAATTGACCGAAACGTCCCCGCACTGGTTCTCCGTAATCTTGAGGTTCGTGTTGGCCGTGTTTAGCAGATCGTGCACCTTCTCATTATAGATCTCAATGAAGCCCACGCGAATCAGAAACTGGCGCTCCGGGTGGTGTTTGATCTCTTTGAAGATCTCGTGTGCTGTCAACGGTACTACGCCCGGCACGCTCTCATCCCCGATCATGGTGTACGTCTTGCCGGATGATGTTTGACCGTAGGCAAAAATGGTTCCATTGATGCCCTTGAGCGCCCCATGGATCACCGGACGGCACACGGTATCGAACAGCTCTTTCGTTGGCACGGTCTCGTCGAAAATGTGATCTGGAGAAGCATGAGAATAGAATGATCGTACGATAAAAGAAGAATGATCTGACGTAGGTCATCGACCCGGGAGGGTATGGTGACTGCATGCTTACCGAAAACGAAGGGTTCGCCATTGCTGTCGATCATCGCTATCGTATTGTCCCGGACGCGCCATTGCGGTGTAAGTTTGCAATCCCGCTCCCGTTTGATAAGCGGCCTCACCTTGATCGACACTTTTACATTATCCCCCGACGACATTGCGCCCAATGGTTGAAGGCACTGGACTCAACAATTATTAACATCGACTGGAAAACATGCAAAGTAAAAGTTAGACCTAGCGCAAGATAACGTTGGAAAGGTATTTTGGCCCTTCTTTTACGACCGCGCAGCCATTTTGCTCCATCACGGGTTCTGGGATGCACCGTTCTAGCGGCATTACCACGATGCTAGAAGGACACTATTTATAGCGCTGCAGAATTTCCACTTGGAATTGTCGCAAGTCGTCGGTTGTGGCTTCATGCCCATCGAGCGCGGCAAGCCAAAACTTTGCACAACATTTGACGCTCCTTTTTCGCATCCTCCAGGAAGCTAGTGGCATAACGAGCATGTTTTTCGATTCAATAGTCACTTACCTTCGATAAACTAGCCACATTTACGCACAAATATTCGAATAAACAC
>NC_064875.1:51417041-51487041 GCF_943734745.1 Anopheles darlingi
TACAAGGTAGTCTACATATCAACCGGGAACGAAGGGGGCATACGACGGGGGCTTCAGGGTTACATCACTAAGCTAGACGACCCATCCTGTGCGGAGATTCCTCGGTCAAACCCGCGAATGTCTTCGGATTTTGGGGCTTTTCGGAACGCGCTTGAAATTAGAGGAAAGCAAAAAAGCTCATTAAGCCGCGGCCGCACACCATCCGGATGATGTCTCCCCTTTCCCATTTGCTTGCTCGGCTCCGTATGTACGACACGGAGCGCCCATGCTCCATTCTCTTCCACCAGCGAACCCCGAGAGAAATAAACTGTTTCATTGGAAGGATGATAAAGATGAAACGCCGCTTCGGGTAAGAGGCTCTACGCATCGGCGCGACCAGCTTCCACCAGCCATCACTACTTCAGGCACTTCTTCAGCTTTATCCGCGATAGTGTCCGGAGCGCCTCTTTGGTGGCCGCTGTGTTTGACGCCATGCCGCCATGTCATGCCGTGCCATGCCGTCTACCTGTTGCGATGATTACGATGATTCGGTTCGGTCCGTTCACGAAGCGCAAAGGGATCGTTTGCAGACCGGGAGAAGGGCAGCAGGAGCAGGAGATCGCTCTGATGCGATGCTTCCTACCGCTTGGCTGGCAGCCGCGACCCGCGTTTGCCAACAATGCCAGCGACAGGGACGCACATGTTTTGGAGCAAGGTTTCGTAACGGAACCCGCCGCGGCGGTGACCATCGCATCATTTGCGAAGGCCATTCGCCGGGGAGGAGTATCATCTCCCCCAACGGCGTAGTACGCGACGCACGCGTTCGCCGCCGTGGGGGGGAGATTCAGTCATGGATTCTGGCCGGGCTATGATAATTGGAAACGGCCACAACAACGTGTGGTTTGTCCATTTTGGGTACGACATATAAATGTCTAAATTTGTCCATTGATGTCCCTCCTCATAGACCCGCGCAGGTTCGTTTACACTTTCGTTGGGCAAACACAATGTCTTTTCTGGTATGGAGCACATTGAAAGTACACGCCTCAATGGACCTGTTCAGTCGGGTGCGCTGCTTCGAGGAAAGATCAAACATTTGTAGTTATTTTGTTGTCGTTGTTGTTGGGCGTCTCGTCACCTCGGAACAATGCCCTGTGATGACGCGGACACGCATGTTTGCTTTTGGGGTCTTTTGTGTTTTCTTAAATGACAAATGTTGAAGCGTAATGTGTGAGTGAGCATTTGTGAATTAGAAAATTCGAAGGAGTGTACTTTTCATGATAGATTTTAGTACAAGTGCATTTAGAGTACTTTTGTTTAATATGGTATTTTAAATGCCGAATGTCTTGTTTATAACCTCGGTACCCACGTTACGTAGTAAGAATATTTATGATAACGTTGGGAAGTTGCACACCCCAGTTTCCTTGTTGTAGGACGGCTTGTTAATGTTCGGTAAACATCTATAATAAAAAAGCTGTAAAACACAAGGTTAAACTTGACACCACATACGGTCATGATGCACGGTCGTTAACTACAAGTGAAAATTTGTTTTAATGCTCATGGAATGGCGATTGTAACGGCGAATTAAAGCGTTAAAGACAAATGCGATTTAGTTGCCTAATGTGGCTTATTGGATGAAGATGATAAGCAAACATAACATCAACCTGCGAAGGCATAAAACATCACACGTTAAGGTGTTTCAAAATGACGTGCCGTGGGAAAATAGACTAACGTAAGACAACATACATTTGGCGTATTACAAATTCACAAATTTCGTTCAAATATATTATTAAAATTAAAGGAAAACTACGCGGAGTGAACTGTTATTTGGTCATTACTCTTGAAATTTTCATCGGTCTAAAGAACACGAAAACTGAAAGGTACCACACCTTGGAGTGCATTGAAAAAATCATTGTCAGTTTATTTTGCGCGAAATTAATTATTTCTTCGCCACTTTTTTCGGCTCTATTCAAATTAATGTTGTTCAATATTACACTATTTGTACTATTGAGCTTATTGTTCTTTCACCTGCCGCCGTTTCTGTTGGTTGATCAGGCAACGTGCCTTGCTTCTCGAAAACACAGAAATCACTCCTCAGTCGAGGAACAGCAGAGATTTCCGATCCGCCAGAGAACCGTACGGGCGATCGTCAAAGTGCCGAATCGTTTTAACATACATTTACATATATACATCTCTCTCCTCTTCGAGACAAGAGAAAAACAGGCATAAAATAAAAACATTCCTTTCCTCACGCCCGCGGACCGCATAGCGTAAGTGAGAGTTTTGTGTAAATTAATGGTGATAATAGGATCCGTGGCAACGGTAAGGAGGAGGAATGGATTGCGACGAGGACGGTTGCCAACAGACGCGAAAGATCTGGCCCCCCCTCTGGCTTGCTGCCCGGTTTTTGGTGATATTTCTACTGACCTCGATTTAGCCGTTGTTGTTTGCTCTTCGATTTCGAAACAAACGACGAACGATGAGGATGAGGATCGGGATGAACCGCAGCAGCAGCAGCAGCAGCATCAAGTTGGCCGGTCAGTGACAACGCGGGCAGGTGGATGCTTTTGGGCGCGATCGCGCACCTGTACGCGCATTGTTTCGTGACCATTGGTTACTAGGCGCGTACCGTTAGTGTCCAGGATAGCGTTGGACTCCCGGTCCAACAAACGGAACAGCATGCGTGCTTGTGTGTGTGTGTCCTGGACGCTGATTCAGGTGCGGCCGTGTGAAAGTGAAATGAAACCGGTCCCCCGGATTCCCGGGTCGATCAGGCTTGGCCTCGATCGGAAGTACCTCTCGCGTGTCTCGCGATGCCACGATGGGACACGAATCGGATGGAAGCTGAAGTGGTTGTGGCGATAGCTGGCCGTCTCCGGACTGGCTGGTCGGATTTTTGAGGGTGCCCCCTCTATGCAGGAGGGGAAGGAGGGGGGGGAGGTGATTGCTTCCCTTTACCATCGGGTGCTGTCGGTCAAACGCACCCGTCGGTCACGCCGTCAGGCACTAATGACATGTGTAAAATTATGTAAAACAGCCGACGAAAAGCTTGCGGAACTACCGGACCCCGGGCGGAACTTGCCCGCTTTTTCACCGGGATTTTCGGCTTCCGGCTGCACTTCCCCTTCCTAGTGCTGGTGCTGGTGGTCTAACACACATCGTCGTCGTCGTCGTCGTCGTCGTCGACGTCGTTGTTGTCGTCATCGTGAGACCCGGAGGTTTTGGGCCGGTGATCAGTGATTGACGAAGTCTATATTTTCCTCTAATAAATGGACGGTCCGACGGTTGGTTTTGGCTTGTTTTGAAGCTTTTTTGTCGAAGTCGTTGTCTTTTTTTGTGTTTTGTTTCCTTCGAATGTTGCTTAACACTAATCATGCTTCGTTAGGGGTCATCGGGAGGTTTCCGCGACTCTGAAGACTCTGACACCAGCAAAGGAAGTATCGGCGAAAGCCTAAGATGCTGCTGCTAAGTCCTGTACGTGTGATAGGCTTAGATTGCATGCTTGCTTATCATGTGCTGATGAAAAAGAACTTTTTAGCTATCGAGTAGAGCGTGACTACTTCAGAGGCTTGTGTGTACGTTGTTTGCGTCGTATTTTCATGAGATGCTGCGCGATAGTAAGATTGTGATACAGCGAGTATACCCCACGTTACGTCAGCTTCTCCATTGTTGCTTCTCTTCTCTTGAATGCGGATAATCACAAGGATTCGAGGTCTGTAGTACTGGTCCTACTACTCCTCCTCTTCCTTCCTTTAGACATATTTCTTGAAAGGGACTACCCCAGACTAAAGTACGATCACGCTGATAGCTACTAGTACCCTAGCGCGAGATTCTCTTTTGTCTGCTTCTAAGTAGGTGAAGTATTCGATTGCTTCGGGCTTTTTGATTTCGATACTTAACCCAACGTATACCCGATACGCGAAGAGCGCTGTCAAGAGATCTATTCACCTTATCAAAACGGATTTTATGCTCACTGCTAAGCATCGCATCCCCGATACATTCTTCAATATCTTGATGATCCCGGGACAAGCGCTCAATCCAACCGCTCGATGTTGCCTCCTGTAAACAACACATCATGAAGGTTAATTCGAAAAACGACATGTTATGCAAACCGGCCGCGTTCGACCCATGCCCAAGCCCAGTCTCGCTGACCTGGCGCCCAATGGTGGAAGGAAATTATTTATTTCGGATCACTTAAATCATTAGCTGCGCGGGTAAGCGCCAGCGCGAGCAAGTGGAAGATCACCGAGATGCTGAGCCTTAGCTATATAAACCATCAATTATGGTGCGCGAAGTGAAGTGAACCGCAAGGAGTCGTCGTCGCCGTCGTCGTCGAGTGGCATAAATTGAACCCTCAGCATCAGCGCGCAGGTCGAAAGTGATTATTCAATGCGCTGTCCTAAGCGCTTCACTTTTACTGCATTGCACATTGCATACGCCGGTGGTGGCCGGCATGTCGTAAACACGAAGCCACGTTGCCCTGCCCGCCTGCCCTGCCCACCAGCACCAGAGCGGTTAATGTGGAGCTCAATTATGAGGATCATTAGACATTCTATCTCAAGGGCGCGACGTTTCGGTGGCTTGTTTTGGGGCGTGATTTGGGCTATTAAACGGGTTATATACGCGCTCGCTTACGGTTATGTCTTATTGGATTGGAGGGACTTGCGTGCGGCTCGTGGGGAAAGCAGTTTAAGAACAATCGCTCGTAGCTTCAAGTGGAAACAATTCCCAATCATTTCATTCATTCACATCCTAACGAAATATATTAGGCTCGATCAGCCCCGAGCCAGCACCAATTGGAAGCGTATGTATCTTGCCAAATGGAAAACCCATTCCGCAATGCCGCAGAAGATGAAGAAGAACGGTCTGCAGCATCGTCCGATCGCTGCGGCGAGCTGCGGTTTATGCAATCGTCAAGGACCTTCAGAAGCGATCAACCATGAACCGGCACAGGCGCTGACGTCGGTATAGGATGTGGCGTTGACGTGTTGTGCATGAACGCAACACTCACACATCTCACAACAGCGTGGCCCCGGATCCATTGGAATTAATTCACAAAAATGATCCCACCGAAGCACCGGCCTATAGCGTCCGGTTAATTAGAACGATTGCGTTGCGAGCGCCAATATTCGGCGCATCGGTGGCACCGGGTTTTGTTTATTAGCCATTGGAAGCGGTGCGGAATGCACAATGGAACATCGTGACATCGGTCAACCAACTGCTGTGCGGTCCGGGGTACGGTCCGCTTCGTTTGCATTCCAACGGTCGGAACGGTCACAGCATCCTCTGATCGATCGTTGTGCGTGCGTCGTTAGATCTCAGAAGAGTTATGGTGCACTTTGTGACCACATAGACCATGGTGGAGTGCTCTGATCGATGGCAATGGCCGATGGTTGTAGCACACATTGACATTCAATCTCACTGCTCTCTCACTCTCATCATCCTCGCGGTTGACATTCAAATGCGCCGGGTGATGCATGCGAGAGAAATTGCAACTTTCGATGCATTTCAATTTGATGATGCACTTCATTTGTCCGTAGCAGAGGTGTGCGTGTGTGCTTTCGAAAGAGCAGATCATTACAGTTCCCTGAAAGTTCCGCTCATATTTGGCCCTTTTTTTTAAAGCGATCGTCAGCCAATTATGTGAGATGCCTCCAGGCTCTAAACGGAGCCCTGTAATGACCTCCGCTCGTAAATTGACCTCTTGCTCGATCCAAAGAAGCAGCAGCAGCAACGGCAGGAAACAATGACCCGGCTAGTTGGCCTAGTCACTAGGTAGGTAGTTGATGTAACAAGCGACACGCTAACACCATGATGTGACCGTGTGTGCACACGTTCATGCTCATCCATCTGGGTTACAAGATCGTAGTCGTGGCTCGGGATCAATTACAGCAGCGCGACTCGACACTCGAACCACCGAACCACCGGTCACCGTTGTTGACAATAGCGGAACGGTAGGGCACACGAGAGCGCACGGGGTCGTGTGTGTAACGCACGGCAGCGAGGACCGTCGTTCTCGTGATCCTCCGCTAAACGCCCCGGAGCGCCATTGCGAAGTCCACCCGGTGGTTTAGCATTCTAATTTTCCTCTCTCCACAGGGTTGTTGTGCAACATTCGAAGCTCGTCGGCCACGCTCGGTCTGTCTCCATCCATCCACGGTGTGCTTCTGATGCCGTCGATCATCCTGAACGGTGTCGTCGCGCTGCTTTACTGTCAAAACTGTTTTCACTGAGGAACTGAGGGGAGAACCGTTACGGTTACTTCAAACCCGAGCTGACCTTGGGCATCGGTTCTGGTGGGTCACTGGTTCGATTGGTCGGTGAAGCGATCGCCGTGCAGAGCACATTGACCGGGAGCTGAACGCTCGGAAAGTGCGTCGACAACTCCTGACGATCCGTGCTCGTGACCTTGCAGCAGCCGTTCCGTGGATCGTACGTGAAGTTACTTTTGCGTTCACATTCCTTCCGTTGCGCTTGCAAAACAACATCTGGAGTCCACGTCAATCGTTTAGCGTGTCCTACGTGTGGAGCCAGCTCCGAAGTCTGACGATCGGAAGCGAGAAGCAGATCCACGACACCACGATTGGCCGACATTGCACTCGGCGCTCTCGACGCTCGACGTGAAATACGTTCGATTAAATTAGGTGGTCGGCAGGTCGGTGGCGCAGGGCACCACGTACCACGACATGTGGACTAATTAGAGCAAGGTTACCCGCTGGTTACGCTGCACTGCTCGCACCACGCTGTATGTAGTGCTCGCTGGCAGATGATGGCGCTATGAGTTGGTCGTTGGCCATCTCCGTTTTTTCTTTTTGGCTGGCCGATACAATTACAACATCTCATTCCCCAGGCCAGTACCGAGCATTTCACCGCGCACTAAACCGTGCCTGTGTGCGTGTGTGCAGTTTCGTCGTCGTTGTCGACTGCTTAATCATAGGAAGGCAGCACCGGTGGGCAATCCGTGTGGTTGCGCTTGTAATTACATACACCCCGGGGTCGAATTGCGGCGCCACTTCTGACCTTCCTCCTTCCTCCGTTAATTGTAACATGTCATGCTCAACATCTGATCTCGTTTGTGGACGCACATATTGGATGCACGAGTGATTGAGTGGCAATTGATCTACCCTATTTCGGACAGTGGATCACATGATGTGCGATGTTTGGTTGGCGTTTGAAATTACGCGTTACTGACATTGACACTCGCGGGTCTCGTCTCGTTGATCATCGGAATTGATCACATCTCTGGGTGATCTCGGTTTGATCGGTTTGTCAAAAAGTGATCCTCACCATCACCGTGATCCGGAGTCTATATCAGAGCACAAAGGAAGGAATTATGGTTGGTTTAATGTTTTGCAATGATCGATGGTGGTTCAATGGTGAAGCCAAAGGTCGCAAGGTCGAAACGGCGGTCCAGATGGGGTTTGCCGTTAATTTCCCCGTCTGTCTGTCTTATGGCCAAACAGAAGGCCGACCCGGTTGTGATGCGTAATTCCGAACGAGACTCCGGATTAGGAAAAACTGTGCCACCGCGTTAGATCATCACTTTCGGCGCGCTACTTTCGGTTTTCGGCGAGCGGCGAATCCTGCCGACGATGCAATCAATCAAACCCATCCCAACCCACTGTGCGCATATCGGTCGTATATCGGTCAGATTCGATTGTGCTTCCCCACCTGGTGTGAATGATTAATATTTGTTTTCGGTTCGGCTGCCTGTCGGAGTGGCGGCATCGATGCGGCAGCAGAGCTCGAAACCACAAAGGAGAGGCCGCGTTCAATATTGAGCCACTTGAGTGCAGTTTTACTTCAACGTTTGATCCATTTCGTGGCGGCGAACGCCTCTGGAGCCGGGCCGTTTTGTCATTCAAATATTTTATGCACATAATGAATCTTTGTTTCAGCATCCAGGAGATGTGTAATGTTGGTCTGAAAGGATCGTTTTATGACGTAAGGTGCCGCAGCATCAGAACTTTATTGTAAATGTTTATTTTATATAGGGCAGTGGTTCGGGATAAGCCAATGAGGAGATGAAGCTGACAGGCGATAAAAACGAGATTCTACACAGCGATCGTGCTATGAGTCTGAAAAAAGGGTAGCTTTAGAGTTGTTGAGAAATAGTAGAGAAATTTGCCATTATTTAAACCTTCAATAATAACATTTAAAAAGTAAAATGACAGAAATATCATAAACATCACATCATGAAAAAGATAAAAGCACATCAAAAGTAAAAAACAGGAAGGCACCCATGCTATGATTTTAAGATGGCAGGCGAGATTAAGACGAGCCATGAGGTTCTGTGAAACATGAGTTAAAACTCCCAAGTGCTGTTCATAAGAGAAATGATATACGATTTAATTTAAATATTGCTTTATAAGGACTTTATGTTGAATGTTACCGGCCGTTGTTAGTAACATTCATTTAACCGTATGGAAACAGTAACGATTACCAATAAGTAACATCATATTGACGTTGGCAATAGGCTTGAGAAGTGCCATTGGCTTTTATTGTATCTCTCTAATTCTAATCCTAACAATAATTGAGAAGACGAAGAAGACCCTGTTTCAAGAAGGAAATTTAGTTCGATTGAGAAACATTTCAAAGAATCAGAACCTGTACCTGAAAAAATTCTAGCATAAAGTTGTTAATGGTTTTTCATGAATGAAATGAAAAAAATGCTACAATAAAAATCATGCAAAAATAAGCTACACGATAAGCACAGAATAATCCAGGAAGTGAAGTTTCAATACATGGAATGCTGTCCTCTCGATCCATCATAAAACCAGCTTTTGTCCAGCTAAATCATAAACGAACGCATCCAGTGCGATAACACTCCTTTGCCAGCTCGCTGCAGATGCACCGCAGCAGCATCAGCCGGATTGCAGCCGAGCTGCTGTTGCACCAATTTGTGTGACGTTGCGCTTGACGCCCTCGCCTTATGCAACCGCCTGCGCCTTCCACATGCGGCGTAAGGCGAGACCGAGACAAGAATGAATTGAAAGGTGTTGGCTAAACACGCTAAAAACCCTGCGACACCAGCTTCATCATTACCACCACCATTGTCACCATCAACAGCAGCACCACCATGGATCAAGTGGTTGGATGGATGGATTGGTGGTGGTGGTGGTGGAAACCACTTTGGTAAATTGTCTCAGCATCATTGGCAGGCGTTGTGTGGCTGTCTCATGGCCCTATAGATCCCCGGCGATCTGGACCACTAATAAATTTCAAAACCCTTCGTCTCTCTCCCCGCGCGATCCTAGGATCTCATTTGTCACGTGGTAGGTTGCTGCCGGTGCTGCTTCTGTTGGTGCCTCTGCACACCCTGCAGGGCGGTAGCGAATGAAGAAACGTTATTACTACAATCAACCATCATCTCGCACCAAGACGTTTGTCTTTTGGGCCGGTGGTGGTGCGGAAGGGGAGGGAAACCGGCCAGCCACTCATCTTCGCTGAGAGTTGAATGGGAAACTGGAACTGTGCGCCCTTACTGCGGGGATCCTCGTACGAACCACAAAACCAACCCCAATGACGATGACGCAACGACGACGATGCAGTGCAGCTATCGGAGGCCCATGAGGAAGTATTCCCTTTTGATAACCGCCTCGGTCTAAGGTAAGGGCGGGTGACGTTTGTTTTGTTGTCGATTGCGTCTTGCCCTCTCGAAAGATCAACCGCGTGGACGCGGCCACAAGACGTTGCACTGTTTGCAGTCGGTTCCAGGTGCTCGGTTCAAGTGGCGAGGCATGGCAGGAGCGGGCACTTTCAAAGCCTCTAATACCACCATTCGGTGGTGGCGAACTGATGACACTCGAATGTGCGTCCGTTGACGCAACGGACCGAAAGGTTCGTCTCTTTTCCCCTGACTAACGAAGTCATTTGTTTGCTCGCAGCTCAGCCACGGGCAAAAGGTGGTTTCGGTGGATCGGTGCGACCCAGCGAAAAGGGACACGCATACGCCGGGTGCTAAGCACCTTCGCTTTGATTGATTGCATGCTGGTTAGAGGAGTCGCGTCGCGGCGAGTGGCGATTTGTCGGAAGCTTCGGCGCGGATGCTACTGGCCTGGTGTTGATGATTGATTTCAGTTAAAAATGTCTTTTCGCAACGGTGCTAGCCTGCCCGTTCCGGGGGCCTTTCGCTAATGGCACACACACACACACACACACACACACACACACGCACGCACAGCGAATCTTTGCGAGAAAAAAAGATGAGATTTGTGACGGATGTTTACGCACCTTTCGGGCCGCATTCCCTTCATTTGCCTTATCCGATCCGTGCGTTAACATCCATTTTTGGCATGTTCGCGGTGCGTTGCTTGATTAGATATGCTAATGCTGTCGAATGCCGCGAGACACGATTCTGTTTGGGCCACGATCGTTTGAAAATAGAAATCTCCTCCGCGACGAGATCGCGATCGCACCGGCGTTGGCCTTTAGCGATCAGTGATCATCACTTTTATTAGTTCAACATCCGGCGTGACCGACAGACGTCGCTCGGCGAGTCGCATCCTCAGCGCAAGCAAAAAAAAAAAAGGGGCAAAGAAAAAGGCCCCAATATATTAACCCGCTAATCGGTACCTCAAATTGACGACACATTGACCTTTGCATTTCATTAGCCGACCTTTACGATTCATTACGTCGGGCGGGCGCGCGAGGTGTGATTGCTTTCGATTTCATCGGAGAAGGAGGAGGAGGAGCATCGTTTTCATTGAAAGGCAGTATTGGGAGAACATCGTTCTTCACAAAACAATTGGATAAACTACTGGTGACGAGGGGCCCGCCATGCATTGGCCTTCTCGCGCCAATCGCAAAATTGAAAAACGCGCGCGCAATGGAAACGGAAAGCGATCGAAAGGAGGTCCCTTCCTTCCTTCGTGTTCGGCTGCGTGTTTTGATTAATGTCATGGGATTAATATTGATTAATGACCTCCCTCCCTCTCACCGCTTGGCTCGGTCCCTGAGAAGTTGGCCCGGTGGGTCACTCTAATCCCCTTTTGCGCCATGCGCGCTTTCTTCAATTCGCTTGATCGCGATTGATCGCGCGTCGCGTGTTTGTTTCCCCACTCCGGGGCCTCGGGGCCCATCTCTTTCGCACTTTCCGCTACCAGTGAGCGGTGCCGTACCGGATGACACGGGGACACCCGGGCCCAGAGTGTGTGTGTGTGTGTGTGTGCGTGCCGTCTGGCGCGGTGTTTCCGATATCCGGATACCGCACCGGACTCTAAACCCGTTTCCGGTCGAAGGGAAGGAAGGGAAAATGCATAATTGATTAACCATAATGAGCGCGATGAGTCTTAATCTTGGCTGATTGAAAGCAGCAGCAGCAGCAGCAGCAGCTAAGACACACACACACAGGCACACACATACACACGCAGTAAATGTGGGGAATGGAAAAAGGCGGGCAGCAAAATGGCATCGAGATTGATGTTTTGTGATTTTTCGTAAATTGACTTTTCCGTTCCCAGCACTTCTCGGGACTGGCTCGGATCGATCCGAATTGTCCGAGACGTCGTGGTGGTCGCGGCAAAGCATAAACGAAGCATTTTCGATGAGAAAAAAAGTAGGTATCAATGATGGAAGTACGTTCCTCATTGATTTCCATCGCCCATCAAATGCTTCTCAGCGATCGCATTGCAGTTGGATGCAAATGATGACGTGTATGACGCATTAAAATATGTTTCCAATCTTATGCTTGTCACTCACGTATTACCCTCACCCATGCGATGCCGGACACCGGGCAGGGACATTGAAAAATGAGGTGGATTGTTATCAAGGTGGTGCTGGAGTGACTGCCACTGCCACGCGCGCGTCCGTCCAGCATGCCCGATTGCCGCACAAAGTTGCGTAATTGCGCCGGATCGGAAATATGTAATTTCCCATCCCTTTTTCCGAGGGAACCACATTTCTGTTCAACTTTCGATGTTCCCGGGCCGGCCACGCACGCACCGGGCACGCACGCACCTGCCAAAGGTCCCGCCGAGGTCCCGTGCTCACTAATATTGGCAAAGCGCGAACCGCACCACGAGCAGACCAGATCCAGATGTTCGGTTGGTCGGTCGATCGTTTGGTCGGTCACTGCCAGGGACCGACATTCCACCGGTCGCTAATGGCTGGCTGCCTGGGAAAAGCGATGAACAAATATTTGTGCAGTTTGTGCACCACCACCACCACCGCCACCATTGACGATCCCTGGACAGCATCCCTTGCTTGCTAGGGATGCTTTTAAGCAGATCGCGATGCTGTCGTCGTCGTCGTCGTTGTTGTTGTCGTCGTTTTCCATTTTGAAAATGTGTTTAATCGATTCCAACTTTCTCCGCGAGATCTCGGCGACGCACCGCGCGGTGGCCAACGCAAATCATCATCATCATCGTCATCATCGACTGCGGTCCGCGAGTTTTACCGGATCACACCCGAAATCCTATCGAAACTAGATTTCCCTTCATCAATCTGCCCCTCGCCTCCCCGGGGAGGGCCTGCGAACAGGTGGGACAGGTAGGCAATGGCTCTCCAAGGCGCAATCGTGCCACTGGAGTGGCGCTCTCGAGCATGAAACTGTTTCATCTCGCTTCACGGAGTCAGAGCTTTGAGAGTGAGGCATTTGGCATATCGTAAAGCGCGCACCAGCACCACGGTTTCGCCAGGTTCCTTTCGGTGGACACCGGTGTTCTCCACGGTACTAGAGGCAGCAGGAGCAGTAACAGCAATGGCAGGAGAAACTCGTGAAACTCCGAGCGAGGCATCCCATCTTCGAGTGTCCATCACGAACGATCGCCACCCGCCAGGGTAACGATCATCGACAAATAGACAACAAGGCACTTTCGGGAGTGATTATGATCACAGCAATAGTAGTGCTGCCGGTGAGGAACCTGGCACTGGCACTCGTCTCGCCGTCGTCACTATTTGCCCGTTTTGCTTGTCTGCCAAGATCGGTCGAAAGTATCGACGGAAGAGACTTGTTAAGAGCGTTCGGTGTCTTCGATTAGCCATGATTATGAAAGCGAACCGCGCCCGCAGGAGGCTGGCATGAGGGGTTCGGAGGGTAAGGGTATGAGCGGTGTATGCATGATCGACATTGGAAAGGCTCTCCTCGCCTCGCCTTGTCTGCAATGTTTGGTTGGCTAGAAAGTGTTTCATTGAATCGGGATTACCTTTTTTTCTCTCTCTCTCTCTATCTCTCTCTTGCTGTCTCTCTCTTTATCTCGAAGGAACTCGGTGTCATGCTAATAATGGGCCGGCAAATTGCACTCCGATTGTGATCGCGAGCCACGATCGAACTGGATTAAAGTGAAGTCTTTAATCGGTTGATGGTATTATGCAACGCCTCCGGTACGGCGCTACGTTCGTTCTTGAGTGCCAATTGCCAAGTGCCGTCCACTATTTGTGGATTAGATAACGTTAGAGATAGGAACAGCTTCACTGCACACTATGATGCGCAGCATCCTTCGCCGAAATCGAAGGTTAGATTTATTTAGAATCAAGAATCGCTGTTTTTTTTTTTCATTGTAGCGGTCCTAGCAGACGGGGCAAACGGTACCTTTGATTTGTTATCCTAAAATTTCGATTCAAGGAACAACGAAAAGCATCTAAACAGAAGGCTTATAAACACCGAATTGTATAGCAAGATTTATTATATAGATCAAGAATCATGCCCAAACATGAATTGCGAACAGCTTTTGGATGTCTCCTTCCGTTTAGTTAGGCTTCGGTTATTTCGGGTCAAAAAAGGCTTATTTTGGACGAATTTTAGTGAGGAAACCATTCAACTTTATTTTTCCAAAACAATGTCATATTAAACTACAACTTTCCAAGAATATTTGGTTCTATTTTGAGGAAGATTTGATCAAAACTACGTTCATGGCATCCAATCTAGAAAGGCAAGTTTGCAAAAATGTACTTTTTGCGGTGCCCATCGTAGCCACGTGCCGGGTTATCAGAAATATACAAATGAATATTCTTTTGTTAGATCATAAGTTTATCCAGGTAGCCCCGTCGAGTTGTTATAGAATTTCCAATTTTTCGATTTTTGGCAGATTTTTAAAGTAGAAAAAGTAGAAAAATCGATGCTTCAAGTGATTCTAAATACCGCAAATCATGAAATAAAATGGCTATCGACGATAACCAACAGACCCAAACTGAAATTTAAAATAAACAGGTTAATTAAATATCTATTTCTAGTTAGTTAAAAGTATCAATTGAAAGCAATTAATTATCTGCATACTGGTACCAGACCTTTGGCCTTTCACCTTTCGACTTCCATTCCATCCCGGCATATAGCCGCTAAATCAATATTCTGTTCATTTCTTCTTGATTTCTTTAATCCTTCTCTCCACAACTTATGTTTCCCACGAATCACCTTTCGTGGTGTCTGCCATGTGCAGCAGGGTGGCTGCACGCTACAACCTTGGTACCAAATAAGCTGAAACCGACAGCGGGTGCCAGGGGAGGGAGCAGAAACAGACGAAGTAGCACCTTACATCATCGCCTACTAATGGTCGGTCATTTGTTCCGAGATCCAAATTAGATCCATCCTCTCTATTTTTGGGAAGTAGGTGCAGATCACTCAGTAGGCCAACACCGCGCAGAAGCCATGTTAGTTAGATGTGCTACACCGCTAGCCGGCTGGTTGCCGCGTCTGTTTCGGCAGTCAGCAAGGATGAGTCGAACGCGCGAAACGGATGATTAAAACAATCCCCCACAAAATTGGGTGGGCCGAGACTGGGCGGAACCCCCCAAGTAGTAAGTCAGCGCGCGAAGTAGAAGCAGATGAAGCAGCGACTGGGGAGAAGGTGGCACGATATACTCGCGCGTTATAGAGTCATTTGCGAGCCGGCCCGTGAATTCGAAGGTGCTATAGTGTATAATTGATGCGAGTAGCGGAGGGTATAGTTGCTTAATGAATCGGATTTTGACGGTCCAGGCCAAGCCAGTACCGAGTATATCGATGTTTATTAAGATATTAACCAGAGGAGGATGAGTAATGGGAGAAGGAAGCAAAAACCGTTACTCAACGCAACTTCTTAAATTGATTCACTCAAGCGGCACACCGTGATCCGCGATCCGGACCGTCACGTACTCCACCTCGACGGCACATGACGGCGACGATGCTTGTTTGTGGAATCCGAATGTTGATGGACGCGTGCTGATGCCGATAATGCCGGACAACGTCAGCCCGGTCTGGAAGGACACATTTTAACAGTCGTTTAGCAATCTCTCCACAATCGACTTCGCGTGCGATGATTTGTCATAAATAATTCAGCGAAAAGACTTCCTAATTCGATCATACCATCACGTACTTTCGTCCCCCGTCGTGTGGCCAGTCGTCAGTTTGGAATCGATTCGGCATGCTCCCTGGGGTCCTGGGAGTGCCAATTAGTTTTGGTGGATTTTAATGCCTTACTTGCGCGGCGATGTGAGGTTGCGCAATGGCCGCCCGAGTGTGCGGCGCATCAAGATAAAGCCGCGAGTTCGTTCGCCGTGTTTTTCCTCCCCAATCATCAGCACACGATCGCGAAACCAACGACTCGAGGGCGTCATGAAATGTGTAACAAAGAATCACATCACGGTGCGGTACTGATCGAGCGGAGGAGATAGATCTGGTTGGACCGAAGAAAAGGAGAAGAAAAGAGCGTTCGCAACGCGCGCGCGAGGGGTGTCCAGCCCTGATTAAGGCGCTTGGACGGTTTTATGATGCCGGTCCGTGTGCGATGCTGGCAGGGTGCCTAACTTCCGCTGTTACAGCACAACCGAAATTGGAGCTAGCGGCCAACACCAACAGATGCTGTATGTGGCCAGTTCGTCTAACCAAAAGTACTGCTACCCCCGGAGGGGAGTAGTCGAAAGAAAGGAAGAAAGGAAGGAAGGAAGTGGTGAGTTATTGGCACAACATAACGATCATAAAGAGTGGGGCCTGGCTCGTAAAAAAGCTAATCGTAAAACTAACTCCCTAACCGACAGCAAAAGCGCTGGCGAAAAGGTTTTTTTTTTCGCGAAAAACGTTTCCACCGGTTACTACGACCGTGCGTGCGTGTGCGTGCGTTTGTGTGTGCATATGTTACTGATCGTGGAGCGACGGGTTGGTTGTCAATGCACTGTGCACTGCACGACGGACGGAAACGGAAAGCGATATTTCCCTCGAAAATTGAAAATTCGATGAAAAACCATCAATTTCGTTCGGAATGGAAAAATGAATGGTTTTTTTTTTGCAGAAACGCACGATTCCAATGTATGTTACGGTTCGCCGGTGACAGGTTTACTACGCTGTCCGCCACCGTAATGCATTCCTCTTTCGCTTTCCTGCTTGTTATCTTGCCTTTTGTTTATTCTCGTCCCTACGATACGATTGATGATTTTATTTTGGGGAAATTGTAGCGCCAGCCAATGGTGGAGCGAGAGGAGGGAAATGTGTTTTGCCTTTCCAATACTTGCCGTGATGTAACTGTAAAGCAGGTTTTGGTTTTGCTTTAAATCATTGTTACGTTCCGGTCGCGACTTTCAAGTAACTTTCCTCCTTCTGCTTCTCCTTCGTTCTCTCATGGCATGTCCCGGCTCTTCCTATACAGCCCCCGCGGACACTGGCAGCTCCTGTGCCGCAGCGCTGTGATGCAGTATTTGCAAAATGCATCATTTCGAACTCGCGCGTAACCTCCCCTGGTCCGTACGGTTTGCTCCTTTTGCGGACCGAAGAAAGCCGGGCGAGTGAAATGTTAACTGCAACTGCCCCGGATTGACCGCATGTCATACACTGACGGTGCTGTGATGGCGGGGTCGGTACAAAAGTGATTGGTTTATGGTTGGCAATTCTTTCCGAATGGTTTGTTGGCCATTTTGCTCCGAAGGCAACGCCATTTCCCCGGGTGACGGCACGCCATACACCACAAAGGATCGTAAACGGAAAAGACGCGCATATCTGGGACCGCACGCGAGTCCGTACTGGAGCGACCAATCAGTGCGATGAATTACGAGTTAGTCACAAGAGCCTAGCGCCATGACACCACCGCGGGTCGCGTGTGTGTGTGATGTAATCCTCCTCCTTCGGACGTGACATTTCAGGCTCGTTGAGACGAAGAAAGAGAATCGATATCTCGCAGGCAGCTTATCGGAAAGTATGCAAATCGTTAGTTCTTTTTTTTCGATTATTTTGTTGAGTCCCTCTTCCATGGCTTGGCACACCCCCAGTTTGGGTCCTGCTTTTTTTTTTTTGCGGAGCGGACCCCTTAACGGGGTGCGACCCACTGGAGATCAAAGCCCCGAAATCGTCTTTTCATCGCGATCGCGTGTGGCACAGCGGACATGTTTCTGGGGATCATTTCGACATTTTATACCGTTACTGCGCGGCAGACAGGCTGGAGGCTGAAGAGGCCCGTTTTTTTTTCTTCTTCTTCTGTTGTTGTTGAATTTATTCGGGGTAAACCTTGAAAAAAGGAGAACAGCGCCCATGCCGGATGATCCGATCCGAGCCAGTGCATTGCTCCCATTTCGAAAGAAGCGCATAATCAAACGGACGCAGCAGACGAAAGATCATCCACTGGGAGTGTAGTTTTGGGTCGATTTTCGCAATCCTTAGCCAGATGTGTGACTCACAAGGGGCAATGAAGCAATAAACAGATCTTCATTAGGAGATTTTAGAGGAGATTGTGGCCGCTAATTAAATGATGTTAAGTATTAGGCGCGCTATCCAGTGCATGCCTCTAAAAGCATTAGATTCATGACCCAAATCAATTTGCAAATGAATATGTTAATGAAACATCCGTTTGAGGAGATTTTTAACATGAGGTGTTATAATATTTCCAAATGATTACATGAATACATCAGAAAATAATACTAAATAGGTATCGCCGAAATTGAAAGCAAAACAGCTTGATAATCGTCGAAGCATATTTAATTTTATGTATTTTGCAGAGTTATTAAAACGGTTTCCGGCATTGCACCGTTGCTAGTTTTAAATATGAACCAATGCAAAAAAAAAACTAACAGGAAAAAATCTCATCTGTTTGTTAACAGATTAGAACTAATAATTAAATTTAACTTGGAAGGACGACAGGCTGAGATATTAGCTACAATCAAAGCTTCATATCCAACCAGATGATGGCGCACCTAATACAAAACATGTCGTTTGCCAGTTTCATTTCAAAATCAGATGACCTAATGCCTCCAGTATGTAACCATTTGTTGAGGATGCTTAGCAGAAAACGGAAGCACAAACGATTATCAAAAATTGTCCAAAGCCTTTTGTAACCTTTTGCTTGGATTAAACATTTAACATTTATCACCGCAATTCGGTGACTGCTATACTGACCTTTCGAAATCAATTTGCAATCACACACACGCACACGGTAAGGTTCCATTGAAACTGCTGCATTCAATGTCACCATGACCTGTGCGCCATTCACCAAGCAAATGACATGCTGATGTCCACCGAGAGTTAAATGCGTATTTTAGGAGCATCTATCTTACCTGTACCGACCAGTAGGAATCAGATGAGCGTGTGTGTGGACACTAAACGTAACCCAATTTGTCGCACCAATTCGCACAGCATCACTCAAGCAGCGCAGCATCGCGAACAATAAACGAAACGAAACAAAACGAAGATCAACACTCACTGCTGTTGCTCATGATTCGGTCGAGGCTGTCAGCGGCCAGAGGAGCTGGTGCGGTGGCATTAGCCGTGAACTCTGTACCCAGAAGAGGCCGGCAGAGGCAGAAGGCACTTTTCATCTTCAAAAAGAGTGGCGATGGCCATAGTGGTCCGCTGCTGGTCTGGGCCGGTGACTAGCCCATCAATTAGTGCGCGATGCGGCGCGTACAGACATTTAATTCAATTTACCAGACTACCAGACACGGGGAAGGGGAGAAGCACCGCAGATGGAAAACCCTTGAGATGGATAGATGGATGAATGGATGGGTCCTTCTTTCATTGCAGCTGACGGTGCGCCTGTGGTGAGGAGGGCAAGTGTATGTTGGCGATCGCGGTTCGCACGAACGCACTCGAATGGTCTGGACTGTTGGTTGGCTGACTGGCTGGCCGGCTGGCCGGCTAGCTGATGGCACAAGGTCTTGAAACCCCCGTGGCCTCTGTGGACCGGAAATGGTTTGGAAAAACCTTTTCATTCGCCGTAACTCCGTGTGTATGTTTATGTCTATATGTTGGAGGATCGCACGAGCATTTAAATGAGTTGGTTGGTAGTTCGTGTTGGGCCACAGTTCATTGTTTCATGCTCGTGGTTCATGCACTGCACATACACTTTGTTGTTCGCTGAGAAAATCGTGTTTTCATCGCGCAGTCATGGGGATGGATGCGTCTTCTTCGGTCGATGAGGTTTACGGTTGGAAAAGGTTCAATTCAATGCTGCGGGATTATTGTTCGAACTGCCTAATATTTTATCAACCATTTGTTTTTTTGGTTCGATCAACTCGATCAGCAAGTTTATTTCCTTTCGATCAATATGATGTCTATCGTCTAAAAATTCAAGGATTCTTATAGAAAATCAGAAGGTAAACGTTCTTAAGCGAGATGCGATCTTGAAGTTCTGCAACGAAAACAGAAAACAACTTCTTAAAAAGTGATAGAAATGGCGAATTATAGAGGAGATTGATTTAACCGATCCACAAAATGTATAAAATGTGGTATAAAGTCGCTATATCACTAGAACTCTGGATTAACGGAACGAATATAACCTATTCTTTTAAATTTGACAAACCAGTCTAATAAAAGCAGATCCTTCTTGAGAAATTTCCCTGATAGATGCTGGAATGAAAGGAAAGCAGACTGATGAGGTTTAACCTGAGTTTTGATGGATTGAGGATAAGATCATTTCCTTGTTTGCATTTGCTTGTAAGAAGTTATTTTCCAGACACTCTCTGCTCAACGAGGTATCAGTTCGCCAAAGCAGCAAGTAATAGCTCTGCCAGACGATCCTCATCTCTCGAAATCGAAAAGAATCAACAGAAAGTGACAATATACGAGATCACTAGTGATCACTGACACGATTACGGTTATTTTAAGATCACGACGCCACTAAGAAGAAATACCACTGCTCTTTAGATCATACTAAGTACTCAATACCTCAGTATCGTTTTCATTGTCTTCCATCGGCTGCTGGACCACGGCATTTCAGTAGCATCCCCATCCAACCGACTACACGATCGAACACAATCGAAAAATCGAAAATGATTGGATTCGGCTACGCCAGTCCCGGGTTATTATCTTCCCAAAAAAAAAGCTACACTCCATCAGTCATCCACCATCCTCGAGTCCACTCTGGCGCAGCGAGAAGATGCTCTCTGCCACCCGGCGCATCACCGCGCGCGTGACATTCCAGGCATACTTTCGGCGAAAGTGCATTTTGCAGCAAGTGCCGAACGAATGCAAACGAATCTTGGTGTGTCGATGGCGTGTCGATGACACACTGCCACTGCCACGTCACAAACCATCAGCCAGCCAGCCAGCCAGCGTGGTTTCGCGGTCTCTCTTAATCAACTTCGATCAACCGACACCCGGTGATCAGTGTGACCGGTTTCCGGTGGGCACAAGCCGCCGCATTTCGTACCCGAAATGTTTTACAATTTAAAGGTCTCCCCGAGCCCCGGCGGTGGTCGTCATCCGTTTGGTGTCATCTTGCTCAGTCTTATCGGTCCTGCTATATGAGGGTTGAATGCATTTTGGAAATCGCTTCACCGCCCGTTGGGTGGCATCCGTCGTGTGGTCCGGTTGGGTCCGGTTAAAATGCATTCAAATCCTGGCCGCACCCGGGGACGCGGAAGATTTATTCGAAATTAAATCACACTCACTGCACAGCGGGTGTGCCCTTGCTGTGCGTGCGTGCGTGTGTGCGTGTCTGTCCCTTCAGTTTACATAATAGAAG
The DNA here is from genome assembly GCF_943734745.1 of Anopheles darlingi. Taxonomy (NCBI): domain Eukaryota; kingdom Metazoa; phylum Arthropoda; class Insecta; order Diptera; family Culicidae; genus Anopheles; species Anopheles darlingi. The sequence goes on from NC_064875.1 coordinate 51,437,876, forward strand.
CAGCAGTTTTTCCATCCACCAACCGGAACACGTTTACTTAATCGACCAGCTAGCAGCTGGTGTCTGTTTGTATTTGTATGGATTTTTTTTTTCAATCAATAAATCAACCGAAAGGGACGATGTCCACCCTAGTGGGCGGGGTCGCCGATCAGCGATCACCGATCAGTCGATTGCCGCAGTGATTTACGACCAAGGACGAATGGGTTTGCCTTTCCCACGATAATTCAATAATTCGATTCCACCTTCTTCGGCCTTACCAAATGGGCGCATAAAACAACAGAACAATGCGCATGCATAACAGGTGCATTAGGCACGCGTTATTACCACGTTAATGCGTTTCCCGCATCCAGCAGCCAAAGTCAAAAAAAGGGAAAATCATCATCTTGTCGATCGATTCCGTGCGAAGGCGCAAGCAAAGTTTCCATTGTCGATCGTTCTCGCCATTGTCGCTTGTCATGCCCTGATGGGCAGTTGGTAGGTGGGCCCAGTACCCAATCGGTATTGGAGCGGGCACTTTTGTGTGGTCTAATTTGCATGACAAACCATGGTGACCGGGAGTTATCAGCTGAGTGCATAAATCATAGAACTAATCACGAGCTGCAAACTGCCGCCATTTGCTCACTACCTACACAGCGCATTCACTTTTCTTCGTGAGCAAAACAAGCTACTAAAAGTACCTTTAACTCGTCATCGTTATCGTGTAGCGGCACTTCCAAAGAACCTTCGGTCATAAGAAGTCAATCATTGGCCATTCGCTGGCATGTCAGCATATGCAGCAGCCATGAACCCGGAGAATCACTCAAAGAACCGCTCGTTTTCGATGGGAAAATGTGTTCTTCTTTCTCTTTCTCTCTCTGCTCGGTCCGGCGTCCGCTGTAATGTGTGTCTTCAAAGGTTCGATTGGTCATTCGCGGTGAGACCGACCGGGCACTGGCCATTCAAATTGCGAACCAACTGCGGCCATTCACTTGGCCGCTCGATGTGCCGATTGCAACATTGATGCGCACTGTATGCACACACACACGCACACAGAGACAGATGATGCTGGTAGAAAAAGGTGAATGCTCATGTTCTATGCACGTACATTCTAATGATTTGACGTGCGGGTTAACGTGGTTTTATTGTGGTAGGAACAGTCCCTTTTATCTCCCGTTCTCTCCGGTGCGGATGAGTGAACCACAAAATGCGCGTTAACAGCGAGTGCCAGCGCCATTTCGGTGCATCGAATAGAGTGCATCACGATTGCATCACGTGCATCAACTGCACGAGCGGGCGCGCGCGCGCACTGGCTCGCAATCGTGTCCCCGAATCGGTCGGTCGGATGGTGCTTGATGCAATTGCACCGTTTTTTTTTGCAATTTCCACGTGGCCGCCACCACCACCATCATTGACGCGATCATTGTCCAATACGCGGGGGGATTTTTGGTCGATTTTACACAATCTTGTAACGTGTAATCGTGAGAGGACGTGACGGGTGGTCGGAAGGAGTGTCGTCTTGTGTGGTACCGACGAGACGGGTAGATGTAGACCAACGCAAGCTACCAACATGCTGCGGGGACGCTGGTTCGACAACCGTTTCGCAGGTTTCCGAGAGCGAGAACAAAGCGACTCGTCTCGCGAGGTCGCATAGTAAGGACGTTACTTAACCTCACTTATCACGACGCCGGTTCGTGTGTTCCCACACACATGCACACACAGACACACATGTACACGAGAGAGTGCTATCTGATCAAGCTGGGAATGTGATTACAGAATCACATCGTGTGACATCTTGGCCCCTCGTAGGAGGTCAAACCTACATTCACAGCAGGGAATGCAGGGAGCTCTGCTCGGCCGAGGGGAACCGGGAAATGGAAGTGACCTGCTGCAGTGCTGTTGCAAGCCGTTGTTTTGCAGATTAGATAATGTTCGGGGACTCATAATAATGAGAGCCATAGCTTAGTGTAATTACACTTTATGATGGGATGGGACGGTACGGGACGGATTGTTTTGTTGTTCTGTGCCCGGGCAAACTAATCCCGTGGTCCGCAATCGGTCCGTTTATGCTTTAGTTTTCGCTCACCTTTCCGTAGATGCATATCGAGTGGCCACTCCCTCCCCGCACGGCCACTGATGGTCTTATGTCTCATCATGGACACACACACACACCGGCAACAGGCTCTGCGAAATCGATCGATCTGGATGCTGCTGTTGCTGCTGCTGATGCAAGTGTCTAATGTCAGTGGGTTAAAAGGATATCGGGTTTGGACTTGCAAATGAGTCGATTGCAAAGCAAAGGAATGCTCCCAAAAACTCGTGACAAATGGGCAGCGCTCTCCGTTTGGCCGTGTTCGGCCATTGCAGGCCGATGCATTCTGTAGGTCATCGGCCCAGACTCTCTCACCTTTTGGGGAAAGAAATTTCGCACGAATCGTGAAATCAGGTCGAAAAGCCCCAACCGTGGACGGAGTGCCATCGCGTTTCGCCGATGCAGATGAGGTGTCATCCATTGTCGGATTCGGTGTCAAACGTGTGTGTGTGTACGTGCCGTGCGTGGCAGATTGATTCGTAATGAAGAGGAAATGATCCGACAAATAAGGGGGGCCAACTCTCGTCGGTTTCTCTCGACGTGACGTGACGGTAATGTTCTGCTCGAACCATCCGCTTTAAACCGCTAACCAGCTTGAAGTCCGGCACTTGGTGCACGCGCACACGTTGTTTACCTTTCTGGCGTTCAAGTGTTTAACAACTTGATTGCAGTGTTTGCCTATGAAAGAGACGGAAATGCTCCAGCTTCGCGAGATCGATGAGAGTTACCACGAGTTAAACGAGATCGGTCCGATCTGTGCGTGGTGTGCGTGGCCGATCGCAATTATGCTTGCTACCTTGCTTAGGAAAGCACCGCACGCAACTGCCGGTGCTAGGAACTGGAAATGGTCTGGTCCGAAGCATGCGTTATGTTGTGCGTTTGATCAAGGTTAGCGATCGCCGGTTGAAGGATCTGCACCCGGAAAAGATTTGCAACGCAACTGTCGGTCGCCATAATCGAGGTTCCGGTGAACGATTTAGGTCTATTTTCTAATCTAGTGTTCCTCGATCGTGTTGTGTGTCGTACATGATTGTGAGCAACGCTGAACGTTAAAGCATTGTTTTCAAAAATAATGATTTCAAACTCGGTAAATAACTTCAATGGCATTACTCCTATTCAATTGAAGTTTTACAATTCTTTTCTTGGTAATTTTACAATTTTATGGTGTCTAATAATAATAGTAAATATTACAATAAAGTTATGGATATTTTGTTGATAAACATTAATCAGAAATATCAATGTCTAATGCATTTCTGTCGATTACTAAGCAATATGATTACAAAATTACGATTTTCACTTCATATCTGGAAATCTTGTAAGTATTTTAGCTTGTAACTTGATTATTGTACCTCAAATGTTCCTGCGCCCAATTTCAATCGGATCAGAATAAAAAGGAATATTTCAGAAAAACTTCACTAGAACTTTACTTTTGCATGGGTTTTAAACATTTCCTATACATTATACCTAATACTCTTCAAATATTATAATTTGACTATTTCGTGCCTAGACTATTTCGCCAACAGCTCACTCACAGAATGGTACCATCCTTTTTTGGTCACGAATTAACGTCATGGTGCTTACGATAATGGCGAATACCGAGTTAGCTCAGGTAAAATGTATTTTCCACATTTTATGAGGCACTTTATGGGATCTGCCATCTTCGAACAGCATCTTCGGTTCGGCTGGGAATCGTATTTCGAGATTGTCCAAATGGCAGCTTTCCATCAAATGGTCAGCGTTCCGATCGCTTCATTCATTCCGAAAAGTCACGGTCGGCCACCAAACGGTTTTTCAAATTTCGTCACCGTACAGCCTAGCCTCTTTTTGTATCCTCCCTGCCTTGAACACAACGATACTCCCTGGCACCATCAACCGAACACATGCGAAGTGATATGAATGATTGCGACGCGCAACAAACCACGGCTATGGGCCTTCCACCTTTTTTGTCCATTGGCCACTAAACAACAAGCAAACAAGCAAACAAACAAACAAACAAAAAGAAAACGGGAAAATCAATTCATCTGGACAGTGGAGGATGTGCAGAAGGAGGAGAAGAAGAAGGGACTCCATTTCTAATGCAAATGGATGAAAGAAAACCGAAAGTTTGCCGCTTATCGTCGCACGCTGCCGCCACCGCCATCACCGGGTTGCGGTCACCTGCCTGGCCGCGAGGCGCGAGATGTGGGTTATGTGGGTTTTCGAAATAAATCAAACAAGTTCTGTGTCCCGCACCGCTCAGCTCTGCTCCTCCCCATGCACCATGTTTGTCCCGGACGGGATCAACCGTGGATCGAACGGGGATCGAACCTCCTCCTGGCATCTCCTGGCAGATGAGTCCATTTGATGTGGTGGGAGCGATGTTGAATTAGCATAAAAAGCAGGTCATTCGCACACACACACAGGCACGCATGCAGATGGCAGCATCTTTCCCTCGCGGGTGGCCGCAGTTTCAGTTGTTGTGTTTTTTTTTGTTTCGTTTCTCACCGTGCTGCTGATGATCGCCTTTTAGTGGATTATGCAGAGACCCCGTTTGACATTTCGGATGGTGGTGGTGCGGTACCGATGTGCACCACCGTTCGCATACCATTGTCCCGAATGTGAGGCGGCGAGGCGGATGTGTAAATTTTCACGCGAGAAAGCTCCTCCTCCTCCTACTGCTCTTCTTCGAACCGATCGATCGAACCGAATCGAATCGAATCGAGTCTAGTCTGTCAAGTTCGAGCTCGCTGTGGCGATCCCCCCTTTTTTTGGGGATGTCGATGAACCGTGTGTGCACAGTGTGCAACATGCAAATCACCGAGGGTGGCTGCGAGGAGCACGATGCGTGTCTTAGTTAACGGCGTTCGGTGGGCCCCCGAACAGATTTTTGGGGTCCGCGACTAGCTCAAGGTTGCCAGGTTTGGGGACGGGCATCCCGTTCATTCGAAACGATAACCTCCTATCCTACGCTCCACAAACGGACCCCACATTGTGATCCGTGGTAATGGTAAAGATCGACCGATTGAGCAAGCAGCACCGGGGAGTTTTCGCTTTAGATTTTATCGCACACGAAGATCGCGAAACGATCGCGAAAGTGATCCGCGCATTCCCCGGGCGTTGGGAATATGCTGGCGAAAGGAAGAGCACCGGCGATGCCGTAAGCCCTGTCCTGCCGAGTGACCAGTTCAAAGGTTGCTGTTGCGGTTGGGGCTCATCAATGTCAGCTCGATGACGTGCCCTCTGACGTTTAGGTAGCAGCAGAAGGACCACCGGTGGCATACACACACACACAGACACACCGGATTGGCTTTTCCGTTCGGAGATTCACGGAAGAAAGTGACCACCGGACGGGACCTGCATGACCCTTAATTGAGTCTTCGAGTAGACGGAAGATAGATTGGGAATCCATTTTCCAGTTTTTCATTGAATCTAGCACCACGGACAGACGGACGCCGCATTGTATGCTGCTTGTGCTCTCTTCCACAGCTAAAGGTGAGGCTGGCCTTCTCGCTTCACGATGACGCTCGCTGATGATGAGTGAAGAAGAAAAAGAAGTCGTTTTTGCGAAACTCCTTCGTTGACTCACTCGTCAACCAGCTGGTTGACATTTGAATTAGGTGTGAATGCGCGCCTGGGTGTGTATGTGTGTGTGTGCGCGCGCAAGGTTGGGCCACCAGCGCACACACATCGGTGTCCCAACTGCCCTCCCAATCCCGTGCACTAATTTGTATAATATTATCGGATATACGGGAGCCTTCATCAGACGATGATAGTAGCGGCAGTAAATACGCTCGCGAAACCTTTATTGCTTTCACACATTAACGAAATCCTCGGTCGCCAAAAAGGAGGCGGATGGCCATAAACGGATCAGGCAGATGATCGTGATCGCTCCACATTCAACCAACTCTAGGTCAGCAGTAACAGCATCGTCGTCCTTCGGTATATGGCACATGATGGGTGGATGGACTAGATTGGTCCGAGATGGTCATTTACGCAGAGAGATTCGGTCAGTTCTCACCCACCATATAGGGTCATTTGTCTTCCAAAATAGGTATTTAGATCCCTGCGCTACGCGTTTCATCTCGGTAAATCTTATCTAATCCATCCAAACAAAAGCTTACGCAACTCGCGCTTCCATTGCTTAGCCCCCAAATGTCACCAAAAACAACACAAGCAAACGTTAGCTCGGTAGCAACACACCCTGAAAGCGCCCTTTAGACCACGAATTGGCTGATTGGCGGCACGCGCCCCCCTCTCGCTCGCACACACTTAATGATCGATCACGAAGCCGACGCTTCCAGCCCTTTCGAGACGAAATTATGCGTCCGATCAAATTAGGTGAGCCACCGTCACCAGGGGGAACGCGCGTTTCCCTTAGCCCTTTTACGAAGGGATTCACTCGCGATCGCGCGATCGCGTGGTTTCTGAGAAAAGGAAGGGAAAGAGGTGTGTTTTGTGTTTTCCTCGTTTATTGACGTCGCGTGCGCGTGATCGCGATCGTGGCGTGTACTTGTCCCGTAGGCCTACACCGGAGGCCGATCGGTGCCAGGATGATTAATGCGATCACTACCGTGGGCTCTGGATGGCGATAGATCGCCGATTGCCAGGCACACCGGACCCGGCTGCGGATGACTTATAATGATAGACCTGGGAGCTTGGTCTGCGATCGTGCATTGACCATCAAGGCGCCTTGGTTTAAAGACACCTTAAGGCCCTCTTGAGTTATGAAGTGTTGGCAGTCAGGCGGGTCGATCTTGTGTGTTCAATCGGCCAGATTGACCAGAGGGTAATCGAAAGCGATGTCGATGCGTTTGTTTGCGTTTGCAATTGGAAGGTGGCAGCGACACACATTCTGTCAAGAAAGTACCGGGAATAGTCGATTTAAATCTCACTGGGCTGTCGGATCAAGTTATGTTTTTTTCCTAGGTTGGTACAACTGTCCTTGATTATTGTGCAAAATTTGAGCGGAATCCGTCAACCCGTTTGTTTACAGCAATTTTTTCAGTACGTCGATGTCAGTAGTGAGCTTACGTTGATAGAGCGAAATGCGTAGTGAGCTTACGTTGATAGACGAAGCGACGACTCCTCAGCCTTGCCAACAATCGTACCATGCTGGAAACACTGGTTCTCGTCAGATCACCGAAGTTGAGCTGCATTCGGGGCATGGTTAGTACTTGATATTAAAAGCATCACAGAAAAAAAATAAATAAAAGAATTGTCGAAAATGAACATCAACAGAAGCAGAAATTCACAGAAAAATTGGAACATATGTGTCTCTATTATAGCCGCTCTATTATAGAAAGCTATATCCTCAGAGTAGCTTGTGAGCAGACTTGCGAGGAAGCAGGATTCAATAGCATTATTTTTAGAAACCTTCTTTGAACAAGTAGAAGCGGAAGAGGAAGACAAAGAGCGAGATTCTCTAGTCCGCTTAAAATAGGCGAATGATCTAGAGTTTTCAATCTAATTTACATGCGACGGAAAAACCCATCAATGACCACCACCGGCCCGGGGGAGATGGCACAAGTTGTGAAATTCTATTCACCAACCGGTCACGGAACACCTGGCAATCCAAACGAATCGTCGCTCTTTTTTTCGATCTCGATCTTTCCCAATGCGATATTGAGCGATTGATACAAGGGGCGTCCGAGAAGAGCTTAATGTCACTGGCACCGGCAGTGCAACAGTTTCTCAACAATTAAACGATCTCGATCTCGATCGATGGAAAACGAAGTGAAAAGAAAACCAGACCAACGTTGACGCAAGATGGCATTTCCTCGTTTCTGGATTATTTTTTTTTTGGAGTGTGTTTCTTCTGGACACATCACGCCTCTGGTTGGGCCGCCGCCCGGCCCACCGCAGAGGAAGCGCAGAGAAGTGTTCTTCAGCGAAAGCGAAAGCGGAGCCGACAGCCACCAGCAACATATACACTCCCGAGCGATAGCCCGGCCACGGATCGAGCGAGCGCTCGATCACTCTCACTCATCACGATCTCGTCGAGCGATCGAGCGCCCGGTTGGCCCCTTCCATCGAAAGCCGCCGAGTTCTGCTGCAGCAGAAGAAGAAGATCCTGGGCACCACTCGGAAAGAGAGAGAAAGAGAGAGCAACGGCACGATCGCGTGGCCGGGCGCGTGTGGCGCTCGCGAGATCGAGAGTGAGAGTGAATAGTCTTCGGTGCGGCGCAACGGCTTGCATCGTGTGTGTGTTCGGTCGACCAGGCGGTGGTCGGGGGCCAATTTTATAAAAATTTGTTTCCCCAACAGCCGGGCCACGAGTCGAACACGCACTGTCCAGCGAGACGGACGCGCGCGCCCCCAAGCAGCAGCAGCAGCAGCAGCAGCAGCGTCAGTGGTCCCGGAAAGATCGAAGTCCTAGCGACGCCAAGGCAGGTACAGGTGCCCAGGATGGATCGTCCTGTGGATCGTGGTTTTGGGAAGTTTATCGCGATCGCGAAGGGGTGATCAGAACGGTGGGACGGGACCCTGGTGCACTGGTGTGATCCCGGTCTGTGCGCCAAACGTGTACCCGTGTGTACCCGGTTTATTGGTCCGTGCTTTCATTTTCTTTCGCCCTCACGCGGAATTCGCGGAGTTTGTGTTTTGTGACCGACCGAGCTCGACTGCCCCCGCGGGGCAATTCGTGACGCTGCACCCGGATCGCCGGATGATCGATTCCGACCGACGACGACGACGACGACGACGACGCCAAAAACGGGAGAGATTTCGCCAAAAAGGACAGTCGCCCGTCAGGGCGAGACAGTGAGAGTGAAAGTGTGCAGCATTCAACAGTGTGATGAAGAATGAGGAGGAATAAAGAAGGGAAAGGGAAGGGGGAGGGTAGAAACCCCAGAGTGACTTCGCGAACAGGAAGCGAAAATTAAGACAAACTCCCGAGGAGTTCGCGAGCGGATGTTTTTTTTTTCTGCGGCCCAGAACGGGTGTCCGGTTAAAGTAGACCAGACCCGTCGCTATCCACGTAAACCGAGCACCAGAGCAGCGTACGTGTGCATGTGTTCGAGTGTGTGTGCGTGTGTGTGTGTGTGTGTGCATTGTGGCCATTCGCTAAACTTTCGATTCCCGAATTCGCGCCACAGGATCACGAACGCAGGACCGGGAACGAGAGAGAGAGAGAGATTGATTGGTTTTGTGGCCGTTGCCGGTGTCGGACGTTTCGTTGGTTGCTTGGTGACGGAAACCCCATGGAAACGACGTGCGGTCCATTGGCGGTCCATTTTCGGTTGTCCATTGTCGTACGTCGGAGTGGCGCGCAGTGATTGGCGAAAACAAAAAAAACAACAACTACAAAAACAACAACAAAAAAACCGCTGGCCAATTGGTGGTCCCTGGAAGTCCGTGGAATGGAGAAAGCCCTCATCCCCCCCATCCCTCGCCGTTGGTCGTTGAGCGCTGTGTGAAAATTGGTGAAGCTTCCTCCCTGGGGGGAATCTGGGAGGCTGGAGGGCGACGCCGACAATACATCAACTGACGGACAGTGATCTGAAAGGCCCGCGTTCGGTGCCCGTTCGGACTTACCTCGAGGGTGTTCGTGGTGCGTTTAAATGTCCGGTGCGCAGGTCGCGAATTTGTGACGAATTTTCCGTTCCGTTCTTCTGTTCTCCACTTTCGCGGTCGCTAATCGCGTGTGCCCGATCGATTCGCTTCATGGTGGCCGCCGCTGTCGTGGAGCCGTTAAAGTGATAATTGAGGAACGATTTCGCAAATTTCGGTGGCAGCGTTCATGTGAAAGCGGCTCACCGGGGCGAAAATGCTAAACTGCGAAGGTGACACTTGGCGATCAGAAAAGATCAAACAGATCGGACCGACTGGAGCGACTCCCGGAATGATTAGAAACTGATTAGAAGTGTGACAGCAAAAAAAAAACAGAAAAGAAAGGGTTTTTGTGGAGTTATTTGCAATTTCAACACAAAAGACTTGAGCGAAAGACACGAACCCGATCAACGCCGATCGCCAATCTCTTAACCTATTATCTCATATTTGCAGTTTTGTCATCGATTGAAGGAGCCATTGGTGGATCGAAGTGAATAATAGGGTGCTTTTGCGAAGTGAAAAAGAAGCAGCACAAAACAAAAGTTGTGCTCGGTGTTCAAGTGTACCGAGCGAAGGACACCTCACAGTGTTCCCTTTCTAGAATCCTTCTACCAACGCCAGGATGAAACTGTTCGTTTTGGTGAGTAAATCGCTCTCATGCTCTTTTCTAGAAAAAAAAAAAAATATCCAATATTGAGCTACAACTCGAAGCGCAGATCGGACACTTAAACAGCTCGTAGGCAGCAAGATCCATTCAGATTGTGTCGTTACACAATCGATCGGTCACAGGTTTGCTGGCATGTGGGAGTGTTGTTAGACAACAGTTGGTTTACTGTTTTTCACGTTTGTCCATTACTTGTACCGTAGACACCAGACACCTCTCACGAATCATCTTTCGAATTACGTATTTTCGAAGTACTTTTTGCCATCCACCCGTGGATCCCACACACATCCACTTGCTTCCTTTCCTGGTCTCTCGGTCCCACACGGGGCACCGGTGCTCGTCTTCACTTTCGTTTAAAATGATCTTCACATTAGCCACGGAAAGGGCAAGGCGGACGAGGCGAGCTCTCTCGGTGTGTTGTCCACTCTGGTGGTACTTTCTGATCTTCGGGAGTAGATTGGTCCGAGCAGCGGCAACAGGAACGAACCCCCTTGTGGCCACTCTGGCCATAAACCATAAAAGTAGCTGATTATTTGCATTACCAACGAGACGCACAGAGAGACACAGAGAAACAAACACACCCCTTCGGGACTCAATAGCTCAATCTCAACGAAACCTCGCATTCCCGGACCCGAGATAAATGACCATCTCCGGGGGAGGGAGGAGGGGGAACTAGAGAGTGTAGGGAGAGACCCTTTAATGACCGCCATGTTTCATTCCTTTCTTCAATTCCTCACCCTCTCTCTCTCTCTCTCTCTCTCTGGGGCTCCACGAAAAGCACAAACTGCAAACGTTGAGACCGAGGCGGCGGCCGACCGCGAAAGCGATTTCGGTTATCGCTCCTCGCGCTGATTGATAGGCCCCCATTTCACTCGAAATGTGAGCCAGGTGAGAGTGGTCAATAGGGGAGGAGGAGGCTAAGGAAGGCAGAAAATAAAGCAATTCTGGCCTGGCACCGCGGGTTTGTGACAATACATCCCCAAATAAAAAAAAGCAACACTTGTTGCTGTCCCGTTTCATTTTTTTTTCACTTTCGCCGCGGCTCATACAACAAATCAAAAAGCATCGACACACGGATGATGGAGCGGTCATTTCGGTGGCCATTTCGACCGCCATTAGTGGTTGGCCTTATGGGCCAACATTGGCTGCAGCACACAGCAGCAGCAGCAGCAGCAGAAACTGCGGCTGTCGAACGGTCGAACGATCGATCGAGGATCGAGATGATGGAGAAGGCTTTTCCTTTTTTCCTGATGCGGCCGTGGAGAGGAGAACTTGCAGTTGACGTTGCAGATGCACAATTACGTCGCCAACGCGACGACGGCATCACCGTCAGTTGTTTGAGTTTGAACATTGGAAGAACGAAAAGGCACCATTTTTGCTGCAATATTCACTTTAATGATTTCATCGTCCCCTCAATCCCTAAATGGCCATTTTGAATCAACTCAGCACCGCCATTACGATAATAATAATAATAATCATCATCGTAACTACCGTAGCATATCCTTGTTGGTTGGATCAGCTAGCCGCAATGCAGTAATGCAATGCACACACCGGAGATAAATCCGATTAGCGATCGAATCGCAGCAACCGGTCGATCCCGCTGGCGTATAGCAGTGACAGACGGAGAGAGAGAGGGAGGCAGAAGAAGGGATGACACTGTCCCTGTCCTCTGGGAAGTGAAATTTTTGTGAAAGTATTCCACCACACAAATCTCCTGCTAAGTCGAAGCGTCACCTGTCGTCAGCCGTTCGCATCGCAGCTCATCTGCCACACCGAACGCACACACACACACAAACGCACGCTGGACTCCTGGTGGTGCAGAGCAGAGAAGAAAAAAAAACCGTGGGAGAAATCTTACCATGACCTCAGCCTCCGCCACGGTCGATCGTGAAACGTTGTTGTTGTTGTTGTTGTTGTTGTCGTTGCTGTTTTTGCAGTTATTGTTGTCCATCCATTCCACCACCCCCCTGACCAAGGGGTCACCGAGACCTGCTGCCAATCGTGCTGCTGCCGCTGACCTGAGAGCTTCTTCACTTTCGTTGTCTTCGTTCGGACAACGGTCACGATTATGGTAAGATTGATTCTCTCGCCATTATTACGCCGCGACCCTTCTCGGTGGGGTGGGATGAGCCCTGCATCATAACGGAACGATCACAGGAAAGAGAGACAGAGAGAGAGAGCAACAAAGAGAGCGAGAAAGATGAGGACAGGTGTCTCAGTCAAGTCCGGTGGAGTCAATATTAACTCAATCACCGTCGGAGAGTAGAAATCGAAGTTGTACCACTCCAGTCATCGACACGGCACGGCGACGCGGACACAACAAACAAATAGTTCCCTGCTTCCCCTTCTCCCCCCTCTCCCTCAACCTCTCTTGGAGGCGAATGGAATTTCGATTTCTCATCCGAAACTGGCATTTCGCCAATTTGTCATCGACGGCGTTTGGAAGTTGGAAGGCCTGCCAGCCTTGGCATTGCAACTGCTTGGCTCCACAACCGTTTCCGGTGTCGCGTGAGATTCGCACGACGCACCAATAAGCGGGGAGAGAGCAAAAGATAAATCATCGAGAACAATGGTGTAAGGTGAAACCCTTAAAACCTGATCGCTCATTGAAAAGTGAGTTCCGAGATGCGAAGAAATGGAAACGATCAACCCGTGCAGCTCGAGCAGTTAAAGAGCTCCGGCACTTGGAAAAAGCTAAAGCGAAGCGATACTAATCGGCACTAATCCGGGGAGCCGAGTCTGGGTTGGCTAGGAGATGCGCGGTTACGCGGATCGGATCTGGAGCATCGGACCTGCGCCGAGCACAATAATCGAGGAAGCGTGTGTTCGCGTGCCCGCCGCGTGAATGATGGAACTGCACGTTGTGCGCGTGTTTCGCGTGTTATCGCCGCTGATGCTGCTGTTGCTGGCTGCAATCGTCGCTGGGAAACTCGCTTCTACGCCAGGCTGGGCCGGGCACGAGTCTGCGATTTACATAATTTACAGTTTTCCGCGCATCCTACTAGCGAAGCTATGCCGCTGTTGGCGTGGAATTGCTGCAGAAGAAAAAGAAGAAGAAGAAGAAGAGGGCGGTTTTTTCTTCAATTTATGGTGCCGTGTGTGTGTGCGTGTGTTGGCCGGGTTGCAAAGCAAGATCCATCTTGCAGCACACTGCAGCGCAGACACACAACAGAGCAACAGCAACGATCACTTCCGCCATTTTCTCGCCGTCTACTGGTGTTTTATCACCGGAGTCGTGACGGTGGCGTTGGGTGCCGTTTGGTAGTTCGTTTCCGCGATTCCGCGCTACGGCTACAGAAATGATTAACAAATAATTTAATTATTATTGATAACCGGTGGCCGCAGACCGCTCTGTGGTACTCATTTTATCGAGAGGGAATTCGATTCGGCATTTGCGCCATTTGCTGCACTTCCGGTGACAGAAGACGACGAGAAACGAGGGGAGAAGCAGAAGAAAAAGTGTGCCGGAAGCCAGCAGACGGGGTGACGGCGGCGGCGGATGGGATCGTGATCGTTAATTGAATTAGATCGTCGCGTCGTCGTCGTCGCGGGTTGTGTAATCGCGCCTACCTGGACGTCACTGTCAACCAGGGCCAGGCGTGCGCCCGGAAAAGCGCAGACAGGCCTAAGCGGTGCTCGATTTTCGCATTGAAACATTCCCCTGATTTGCTCGCGAAATCGTGTCGATTGCTTGAACTTTGACCTACGAACGGTGATCCTCCGATCGATGCGATCGAGCACCATTCGCGGACCACCTGCTTGTTCCAGGGCGCCCGGCTTCCCGGTGTCAGGAAAATGCCAAACCCAACAAAGTAGCCAGCCAGGTTTAAAATTGCATGAAAAGTCTCGCAAAAAACACGCCAAAAAGGGCGAAACCACCACCTTCCCTGTGGGGAGGGTCAATTAATTGGTTCTCAATTACGTTACCTACGGTCCTCCTGCTGCTTCTAATCGGTATGGCCTTTTTTTCGCCTTTCGCTCGAGCACAGCAGGAGAATCGACGTGATCCGCGACCGAACGACCGAACGACCGACCGCCCGAACCCGTGCAGAACCCGTAATCCAGCTTGAGAATTGAAAATGAACGGCGTGACGAACTGGCGGTGGCCACTCGCTGGCACGATTGGCCACAGCCAATTCCCTATTCCTCGGCAAGTCCTCTGTGGTACAATCAATTGGTTGGATCGTGTTTTGGGGGCGGAACGCGGAAAGGGCGATCCGTTTGGCGACCGCTGAACAAATACAACCACAGCAAAAAATGGACGAGAAGCATGGGTTTGGGGAACCTGTTTCGCGGCAGCAGCACGAGCACCACGACCGATCGGTCACTGACAGGTTCCGAAAGGGGGTTTGGTGGGACGCCGCGGAAGGCCGATCGTCGATCGCCTGAAGGCCTCATCGGCGCTTGAGGCTCTTGAGCGGGCGAATCGGAAGAAAGCATAGCCCACGGCGCTCAAGAGGAGTAGGGCCCACGTGCTGGGCCAGTGGCCATTGTTGCCGAGGCTACCTCCAGCTACGGCTCCTGTAGCGGCTTTCACTGATCAGCCTTCGATCGATCGTGCATGATGGTGCGTAGGACGTTTAGGCGTTCAGCATCTCAACTGTTGTTGTTGATTTCGATTAGCGTCCCCTGTGTACACTAAACAACAACAACAACAACCGCCCTATTGTTTCACCAAGGGGCTCGTGCTAAAGTGAATCGATAATTGCATCGACCGATCGCGGGCAATGGTGATCAGGCCGAGCGAGCCTCGGCGCCTCTACCGATCAGTACAGTGGACAGTGGGCTGTGATTAATCTTCACCGCTGGACGTTCACCATCATGTAATCCAAGCTCCAGCTTGCCCTCGCTTGAGGGATAATTTACCGCATCCGATCGAGCATTGATCGAGCTAAACTACGATGACGATGACGACGAAGACGACGACGATGCGGCATCGTGTGGCCGCCGAAGAAGAAGCGTGGTGCTGTTGCTGCTGCTTGCCCGCCCCTTCCGGGAGTAAGGGTAAACACTTTCATTTTCTACCAACATTGTACCAACGCGACACCACGACAGAGATGCACACTATCACCGTTGGCACCGGCCACAGGCGTGGAGTGATCGATAGATCACCGTCGATGGCGTCGCTGATCGTACGTATCCGGGGACACCGCACCACGGATTGAAACCAAATGATCGCCATTATGTATTGCAACTGTCTATTGCAGCCGGTCTTTTGATTGTCTTTATTGGACGCTACCCATTTTGCCAGCCATTTGCTAAATTGTTTTTTGGGGGGTGCCGATCGCCATTTCGCGGCCCCAATTTTGGACCAGTCTAATGCTGGCATGTCTTTTGCGCGTGCCAAGACGCTAGTTTCGAAATGCCTGCCGCCATCGCCATCGAGAACGCACACCACTGTGCGCTGTGCGATCAACTAAGGAAGCGACGGATCATCGGAATGGAAATGCCATTCCCCCCACCGTTTGGCGGCCGATAAGGTGACACTTTCACTTCGCTACGCTAATTAGATCGCCCGGTCTGGCCTGGCATGGCATGGCCTGGTGTCGTCGTCCGGTGAGACGAAGCGAAGCCCCCGGACACCCGGACACCCGGACGATACACAATGCAATGCCAGGTATGGCACCCCCCGTTGGCGCGATCGGACGATGGTGATAGTGGTGCGCGAAGAGAGGAGCAGGAAGGGCGAGCAGAGACAGGGGACAGAAAGGGAAAACGATGCTAACGAACCCTCCGCTGCTGGCGCTGCGCACCACGCTTCTAATGCAATGCAAATGACCAACTTTAATATACCAACAACCCCGGCTCTAACGGAAGATTCAAACACGGAAGGCAGCAGGCGACGAACCCTCCTCGGAATCGGAATCTGGTTCGAGTTTCGGGAATTTCGGATTCCACTTTTGGGTTCGGGTTCGTGTTCGCGTTCGGTTTTTTGTTTTCACTCTCGGTCATCTAATTTCCTCTGACCTTTAAGTTCCTTCCCTGGGCCCTTTTTTTGTTTTTCACCTCACCTTACGGGACGACTCGTGGACGGAAATAAAAGCGGGGCCTACCGTGCCTGCCAGGCCAGGGGTCAATGGAACCGTTTACCGGGTCGGTCGGTAGGCGCGCAGCAGCATCACCAGCAGCAGCTCTAATGGGTGTTGGTGGTTGTTCTCACAGC
This sequence comes from Anopheles darlingi, assembly GCF_943734745.1. Classification (NCBI taxonomy): domain Eukaryota; kingdom Metazoa; phylum Arthropoda; class Insecta; order Diptera; family Culicidae; genus Anopheles; species Anopheles darlingi. The sequence goes on from NC_064875.1 coordinate 51,454,298, forward strand.
GTTCTAGTTAAAAGAGCGAGTTCAGTTCATTGCCACCATCATCATCATCACGGGGAGATCGTTCTTAAAAGGTTGATCATCGCTTCTGCTCCGCGGTCTGGGTTTCTCTCGCGGAAGAAAAAACATCTTTAGGCACTCTGGACGAAGGGACGCTGATCGTAAGCTAACCGAGGTTAGTTTTGTTGCGCTGAGAATCGTTTACTTGATAAGATTTATTGGTCCGTCTGTTTCTGTGTGTGTGTGTGTGTGTGTGTGTGTGTGTGAGCGAGTAGACGAAGCGATCGCCAGATTTTCCCGCGCGTCTAGCGCATCGAGAAACAGAACCGGAAGGGACCAAAGTAGACGAACGCGTTCTAGCGGTCCGGGAATAGAGTGCAATGGAGTGATTTGAAACCGCAGGTGGTGGTGTATCGAATTGAATTGATTTGTTGCTCTCCTCGTCCCCTTCGTCTTCGACCCACCCCATGGTGCGGTGCGTTCCCGGTGAGATAATTCCGTCACGGGGTTTGGATCAAGGAAGACCACAAGAGACACCCATTTGATGCGTAATAACTTATTTATAGAGAATTAACTTCGAATTAACCGAGCTGATCGTACGATCGAGTAGTGTTGCTGCTTGAAATGCGGTTCAGACCCCAGCCCCCCCCCCCCCCCCACCCGATGTTTCTCCTCTCGCTCTCTCACATCATGAACCTTTGATTGAGAAGGGAAAAAGGCGTAGAACATAAAGATGTTATCTGGTCAGCCCAATTCCAGTCTCAAGCTGAGACTTGAGCACTCAACCGAATCTGAGACAACAAAATCTTGGCTGCGTCGCGAGACAAAGCGAGTTCGCGTGAGGCAGGAGGAGGCGCGGCGCATAATTGCGTTTCCGCTCCGGAACAAACGGATCAACGAGCGAGCGACTGTCAACCGAGCCAGGCCTGAAATGGAAGGTGTCGAGCGTGTAATTCCCGCACCACCCGCCCACTCACTCACCCCTTCCTTTTCGTCTTCTTATCACTTTCCATCTTGTGCCGCGCGATGATGCACCATCCAAAGTCATCATCATCATAATCAATTGCACGACTCGCTCTCAGTAGCAGCAGCAGCAGCAGCAGCAACAGACAGACTGCCGAGTAGCTAACGATGATTGCCTGAACACCTGACCTGTCGCTCTCGCATGTCGTGTACGTGATCATGATCGCTTTCATTCATCGCAATCGGTAACAGACAAACAGACGGGCGCGCGCTCGCGCACACACACACACACGTGGTGGTTGATGACACCCTAAAGGTCTTGACATTCGATCCCAACGGTTGCTTCCTTCCTTTTGCGGCAGATGGAAGAGCATTGCTCAGAGCGATCGCGATCACGATCATTGCGGCGTTACTTCACCCTCTCCGGTCACGAAATCGCCACCACCACCATCATCATCATCATCATCAAACTGCGGTCATCGAGGAGGCGGAAGGTCGATGCTCTCGTTTTGCATCTCGAATCTCCGTCCGTCCGTCCGTCCGTCCGCGCGTCGTCTGGGGACTCATTATTTCATTTGCCAACCACCGAATAAAACGCCAACAACGAAACCGCACCAGAGTGCGGAGTGCGCCAACAGCAACAATTGGGGGGCTGTACGAACGCCGTACTTTTGCACCTTCTATCCGCTGCTGAAGGCTTTTTGGACGGTAGTTTGGCGGAGGGGAGGCTTTTCCATTTTCTGAGCTGAAGAGCATCAGCAGCCGCCGTGCGGCAAATGGTGGAGGCTCGGGCCAAGGTTTTACATTAAAAGTTGCACTTCTGCTCTGGCGCGCTCTGCGCTTTGCGTGCGTAATGAGTGTGTGTGTGTGTGTGTGTGTCGGTGCTTCTTCTTTCTCTGTTGCTTCTCGCTTCTTCTTCTTCTTCTTTCTCATGCTCCATTCCAAATGATTTCATTTTCATTCATTTCCTCCTCCGGCTGAGATGCTCGGCCATTCAGAGGAACGATTGCTCAACGCAGAAGCAACGGCAGCAGCAGCAGCAGCAGCCCTCAGCCGTGCGATCATTGCTGTTGTGTTGCTCTCTGTTTTATGTTGTAGATACTCAATGTTGTCACTAAATAATCTAAGTGTTGCGCATCAGCATAAATGAATAAAGAACTTGGAAACCGGATATATACCTTTGCAAGAAACATTTGCACGCCGGTAGATCCTCAAACATTGAGTTCAAAATAAAACGAGCGTCTTCAGACATGTAGGTGCGGCTTAAACGCTTCAGATCCAGATGGAAAGTGTTGGAGAAAAAGGTCAACGTAGTGTGCTCTCTCGTTGCTAGGGTGCTGAAACAAAAATGGAATAAAAACATCGCCAGGAAAGAGGAAGAGCTCAACTTTCAGAGCAGAGCAGAGTAGAGGCGGCCCTTGTGTCTTGTTCGAACCGCAGGAAGCGTTAAGCTGATCACACTCTCGCCCACTCGGCCACAGCCACTCAGCAGTTGAAGCATTAAGCTCGCCTCTCAATTACACTCAAAGCAGTCCACGTTTTCAGGCGACAATCTGGACAAGCGTCGCGAGCGAGGAAAAACATTCCTAAAAGCTCTCTAACCCCCTTCGGAAAGGCTCTTTCCGGGATGACCTTTTTAAGGCCAGGCCAATGGCCCCTCCGATGAAACCTTCCTGCGTTGGTTGAAAGCGTTTTCCCTTCGAGAGGTGTGTGCGCGCGCGAAAGGGCGCGGTATCGGATAACGCCAACGTACGTTACGCTCTTGATAAATGGAGACATTCCCGGACAACGACGACGACTACGACGCCGACGAAGAGGTCCGGTTGTGCATATGTGTGGGTTGTCGCGAGTCGCATTAGTCCGGACCATCCGGAACCGGGGGACCGCGCCCGAAAAATGTTCCAACTAAAAACATCATAACAGCAGCAGCAGCAGCAGCAGCAGCAGCAGCAGGAGGTCTCTCTGGTGGCTCGGTGTTCGTAATACGATCGCGGGACTTGCGACAAAACGCGGAGATCCCTCTCCCTGGACCAGTTAGCGCTTCCTACGCTCCTACGCTGGTGACCACAAGAACGCGTTCCCTTTCGTGAACCGTGGCCGCTGATGCGGCCTTTTTGCCAATTTATGGGAAGTCCTCGGCGCCGTTCGAAGGGAGAAAGTCACTCTTCGAGATGCCCTTCACTGATAACGACCTCCCCTCATCGTCGGCGGCTCGGTCTCTGGCCGCACACGCCACGCCACGCCACGCCATAGGTCACGTTCCCTTTCATTTGCATCCTAATAACCCATTCCGCGGTGGTGTTTGCGACTCGCGACATGAAGTGTGGTTACGTACGTGGCCGCCGTCGCCGCCACCGTTGGATGCGAAAAAGGCTTGCATAACGCACCGCACCGTGGCCCACCCGGTGGTATGCGTTGTTGTGGGTTTGGGTTTTGCCCTCTACGGTGCATCGGCAATCGGCATCGGGCGGCCAGTTGCTGGATCCTTGAATGGAGAAAGGGCCCGCTCACGGATCGGTATCCGGTTTCTGCACTCACACACACACACACATGCCGTTGGCCACTTCTTGTCCTTCGATAAGGCGATCCCCCCATCTCGTGAGAAGGGAGATTCCAGCATTCCCCAACGACCGACAACGTGGTGCAATCCCAGGAGGCTGGGTGATGAAAGTGTAAGTGCCGCTCTTTCACTACCATCAGCCTCATCATCATCCCCCTTCGGCATCATCAGCATCAGCATCAGCATCAGCGGCGCGTCACCTCGACGGCAGTGGCGTCATCATTCAACCGGAGGCCGGAGCTTTCGGATTTGTCTGCTGGCAAACAAGTTCCCCAGGACTGGTTCTTATCATTGAGACGAAGCAAGGTGGCCCTCCTCACCCTACACTGGTGGTTCTGCTTTCCTCTCTCTCTCTCTCTAGTCTCTTCTCACTCTCTCTCGCTCTCTATGTTACTATGGCCCTTCTGATCCGTTCGGTGAATGAATCTTCGAGGCGATCCCGATTCGGAATCGAGCAACTTGATCTGCTCCCCGTGCCACCTTACCACTGGCCACTCCAACCTATCTCGTATCCGGTTCTCCTCTTTCGAGTGCTCTCTCTCTCCCTCTCCCTCTCTCTCTCTCTCTCTCTCTCTCTCTCTCTCTCTTTCTGTCTCTATTTCTCTGTATATCGCTCTCTGTGTGTTCGCTCAACGGAAGCGCAAACTTTCTTCTGAAGGCCACCCATAACCGGACACGCATGTCCAATCGAACCGCATGAGTGGTGGACGGAGGAGAGGATGAAGTTCGTCACTTTGAAGAGGGGTTGGAGGGAGGGGGACTTCGATGCCTCGCCCTGCGTCGCGTCATATGATACTACGAGGCAAACTGGAAAGTATTGCTTGGGGCTACGATTGTTTTCGTGCTCCCGCGCCCTTCCTTCCTCCGCGTAGCCCCCCGGGGGACATTTCCTCTTGTTCCTCCTCCCCGGTACCTCTTCATCAGCCTCGAGCCTACCCCTGCGAGCCTGGAGCTCTTCCGTAGCGGTTCCATTTGTGTGTTGGCGACCATAAGAAAAGGTTAAACATTGCCACTCAAACGCACACACACACACGGTTTGCTAGTTCGATCGATATACGTTGGCCACGGCATCACGGTAGCCTCGATGAGACACACAACGAGCACCAGTGGCAGCAGCTGATGCGCATTTTAATTGAAGACGCGTCGCCGCCATGTTTGCTGATGCAGCTGATGATGCTCCTGCCTACTTCGTCTTCGCGAACTTGTTACGAGCTCTCAGAGTCGAGGCTACTTACTTTGCGTAATAGCCGGCGTGTGCGACCATGGCACGTTCCCCGGGGCCTTTCACTTGCTGGCTTGCACGTGCTTGGTGCAACCCACGGGACGAGCATTTTGTGTGTGAGCAAACTTCATAAATACCGGCAGTCCGTCGTCGTCTTGACTGCACCCGATAAGGTCCAAGCCAATTCCAATCCATTCCGTTGGAATATGGTTGCCATGGTTGTCGGTGTTGGTGCTGGCCAGCGCCTTGTGGCCATCAGGTTGCGACGTAATATCGATCGAGGTGATGATTCAATGGTGGCTCTTGCAGCAAATGCAGATATAGCGAAGGACCTTCTCCTTTAAGCTCCATTTGTGCATCATTCTGCAGCGCCTTCTGGTTAGCCCGTCCAGTAAAAGCCAATCGAGGGCCCGCTCTAATGAAGTCGTCTTCCTGGTGGCCAGTTCATTAGGTCCACCTTGTTGGCGCTAACGGGAACATCGGAACGGAACGTCGTCAAGAAGCAGCCGATGACGTTGATGATGATGAGGGACGAGCGATTGAGCGGAGAAAACAAGCAAAACTCGGAATACAACCGAAAAAAAAAAAAGAACATCAAACGGTGGTGGCCGATGCTAATTTTATTATCTTCACCGCATTCACCCCCGTTGCCCCGCTATCTCTCCTACTCAGAGGAATGGAATGCCGGAACGATCCACCGAGGGCCCGATGGAACGACTCCGATAAAGCAGGGGACCAACTGGTGAGGCTGGTGAGGCGAGATTCCTGAATCCGGAAAAGGATCGCCGAGGAAACCGCCGTGGCCACCAGCAGCCAGCCAGCCAACAAGGAAAACGGCGTCCACTGATAAGTGTTTTATGAATCTCGAACATTTCGGGCGTGTTTCGGCGTGCTTCAAAGTGCCCGCGTGCGCCCTTTTTTTCACCTTTGGCTGCCGGGAAGCTGGCTTTGCCACTCTCGGCAGTAGTTGTAAAATTCAAATCAGACACACACACGCTCGCTGGTGCGTCTGTCCAGGGTCTGGTGAAAGTTGGAACCGGAACGGAATCCCGCAATGCGTGGCCACCGCCGTTGTCATTCGTACAAAAGGAACGGAGTGGTGGGAGGGAGGGTGGTAGAAACAGAGTTTTCGCTTTCTGCATTCCACAAACCCCCCCCCCCCCCCCGGGGGCCACTTCTGACAGCTCACTTTACGACGACTGAGGCGACCCGGGCGCGGAATCGAAACCAAAAACCGCCTCGAATGAGATTCCTCGTTTGTGTCGCGTCGCGATTGGATCCGCCTCGACACGCGCGTTTCCCACGTGTGTCCGTCGTGGTATTCTTCGTCTGGACCGGTGGATCAGCCATCAAAAGGGTTGACCACATGTCGTACACGTGGTCCGATTGATTGGTGATAAAGTGACACATTAAACTCCCTCCCGGGGGACCAAATGCGACGAAATGTGACAATGGAAAGCGAAGGAAAGCCTCCGGGACGACTCTTCGGCTACGTCTTAATGTCACCGACTGTCCGCTGCGACTGACGAGCTTCGATAAGACGATGACCGTCCGCTGTTAATGCTAATTATGTCGTTGTTGCTGTTGCTCGGCAACGGTAATGGCGGTGACGGTGACTACGACTGTGTAATGGTCTGGAGGGTCTGAGATGTTAGAAGATGAGACACGCCGCCAATCGACGACCGCGTAACCAGCGGTAGATTGTGCACACAGAGATGCCCCCATTTGCGCTAGTGGCCACCACCGGAGCCAAATTGATGGCCATCTGCCTGCTGCTGCTGCTGCTGCTGCTTCTTCATCACGGTGAACCCTCCAAAGATCCAGATCAGATCCCAGGCTCCACCAGGCACTGGGTCAGTAATGTGTAATGTGGCTCTTGCGCAGTAATTATACGGCCAACGAAACGGAAGGACGTGTGCTCCCAGCGTTTGCTGTGAATGGCAAAACACACACACACACACACTAGCCACGGTGTGCCCTGCTAAAAGTGCTTGCCAGTTGCTCCAGGTTAAACCGTGTGCGCGTTACTTAACCTCACTTTCGGTTTTACTCGGCTGCCATCTCGACATTGTGGCCGGCGTGGCGCCGGGGTTTTACTGATTTTATGAACGCGAGTTCGCGCGATAAATATTGATGGATGGATGCGCATCCAACTTCGGTCCGGGGCCGCTGCTGCTTGATGGCGCCGGGTTGATGGCCATGGCGGCAGCGGCGGCTTTCAATTGCGATTACGCTGGCGCTCCGCACCTGTCCGTCGTTGTTTGCTGTGTGCGGTGCAAAACGGTTGTAACCCTTTTGATGCGCCAAGACGGCGGCGATGATGATGGTGATGATGGTGGTGGTGCTGTGCAAATCCTTTCGCAAACGGTAGCCCAGCTTATCGCCCCTGTTGGATATGCTCCGGAGACGATGCAGCGTTAGGCAGTTGCCGTGGGTGAGTTGATGTTGGATGAGAGAGTGCGCCTTCCCTGGCCAAAGGCTTTGCGTAATCTGCTCCGCCGGCTGGCTTTCCATTCCTTGTGTGCCAGGTTTGTGTTGCCAGGCAGGCGCCGCAGGCACCGCGATGAAGAAGCTTCCAGCCTGTGGCTGTGTCTGTGACTGTGGCTGTGTCTGTGTCGGTTACAATCACCGTATTAATGGTGACTTGTGCCGGCAAAGGCAAGGAAGCTACCGCAGCTATACCGCAAAGTGGATTAGCGCCTTACCAGGTGCTATAAGCCACGTACCAGGAGACACCCGATCGGACACAGCAACACAACAAACGGTTACAAATTGGACGCATCATCGCTGGTCAGATGAGAGATGAGCATCAGCAGCAGCGACGGCCGTGTCGGTGAATGGCGGCGAATTCTTTGAAAACGACGACAACAACCGTGTCTCAGAGTCGCGATCACTTTATAACCAATTTTTACGATCGCACCTCGACTCTCGCTCACTGTTCCGTGCGCAGTCATGTCTAGCAGGCCAATCTCGCCCGTTATGGAAACGACGTTTCTGTTTTTTTTTATTTTGGTTTTGGAGAGAAGGGACTGCGGACTCTTCGGACTAATCAAAACATTAGTACGTGTCTGTCTCGACAACCCAAAGCTCGAATCGAGAAGCAATAAACGAAGGTTTAGGGGCATCCAGCGAGTAACGGGACGGGAATTATGACAACATACGCCACCGGCTGGTCGTACTATACGACGTCCCTCCAATTGACACATCCCTGCCATTCTATCCTGGTACAGATCGTAAAAATGAAAAGGGGGAAAAGGAGCCTGAAAACGGTTATTTTGATGATCTTGAGATCGATGTTCTCGGTTCATTAAAATTCTAGCGTCTTTATGATCGCGCCCCTACGCCGTGCTCGAAGTATTTACGATCTCGCATCTAGCGCATCAAGCGTTACGGTGGACAATACCGCTCTGGTCGATCGATCCGACTCAGACGCCCGGAATAACCGGACCGGGAAGTGTGGGGAAGGTTAAGAACAAACAAGGCGTCCTCTGGCTTCCACCGATTCCGATCCGTGCAGCTGATCGTTTCGACATTAACGTTTGTCTCGGTTCCACGGCCACGGTTTTGGTCAAACACTGCTGCTGCTGCTGCTGCTTAGTCACGCTGGCATGGCGTTAAGGTTGAACATCACCGAGGGCGCGCGCACGCGCGCTTGGGGAGTAGATGAGCAACTTTCTCTTTCAACACCCGGATCGCACGAGCCCCGTGGCGTAACATGACGTAGCTGGCACCGGAGGGCTGCATTCCAGCTGGTGGATGATCCCCCAGGGTTGCGTTCGTGACAACGTTCGGACAACGCGCCGAAGAGTCAGGAAAGAGGGAATGTTCTTCGGAAGACTTTGATTTATGGAACGACACCTTGCCGCCTGATGACGACCACAAGCACGACGTCGATGATGATGATGATGATGATGCTTGCTCTGCTTGCAACGAGGGAACGTCGGGGATGGGTCCGCAAAATAAATCGATTCTGTTACGGTCGGCCGTAAATCTGGATTAGCAGGCCGGTAACTCTTGGTCGTCGTCTTAGACGAGACGAGGCCTTCTTAGAGCGAGGAAGAGATTTATGATCCCGAGATGACCAGCGACCAAAGCGAGCAAGATGTCGTGTTGATCCCCAGTGGCCGATTCGAATCAATGGACCCCTCTGATGGGGTGGTCAACGTTGACAACGGCTGACGGCCGAGCGGGGGCTCCAGCTCCAGCCGGGAGGGCTCCCGGAGAGATCGATAATTAAGATTACGCTTATGATGTTTTATGACGCAAAGGAGCGGGCGGACCGGCGGAGTGGTCCGTGATGTTGATCATCCCGAAACACCTCGATGCCGATAGCCCTGGTCCAGGCCTTTATTACATCACGTGGACGGGCGTGACCAACAGGGGCGTTTTGTCTGTGTGTGCGTGTAGCTGATTGGACATTCCGGAAGAGCGTGTGTGCTTCCTACACGGTGCACAGATTGTACTGATCAACCTGCCACGACTATTGTGTCACTATTGTGTTCAGGACCTCAGGCAGCAACAACATGTCCAGAAGCGCCATAATTGATACAAAGCATCATTTCTGCCAAAGCTAGATCTAATGATTATTATTCAACATTCAACACGATCTGCATACCTGCAACACCTTCCAGCTGCTTCGTTGGTTGGTATGCATCGTGTACGCGTTTCACGATATCTCTCGGCCATCACCGTGATAAATTAGTGTTTAACAGCACGTCACAATGTTGCGACTCGATGGTTCAAGGAACGAAGGGGGGTCTATGTATAGCGCCACCATTGCGCCGGACCGTGCGCCGGAGTGCTTGATGGTCATTTGGAAACCATAACAAGCCATAACCATCCATCATCAACGCGATGATCGCGCGGAAACCGAGGGACCTCTCTGGTAAAGGCAAGGACAGTCGCCCTCCCCGGGGCAGTCGAGTTTAGCATTTGAACCACTCAATCCTCTATCAGCCACTTTGGTCGTTTCTTTAAAGGAACCAACATGTTACCCTTCATTGTTAGCACGATGGTGGCCAGTTGATTAATTCAAAATGTCCATTTTGGCAGACAGGCAGGGCGGAGTGTGCGTCTGCGCACTGTCCGGAAAAGCAAATCACTTAATTTGTCGATGAATTTATAAACTCACCCACCCCCAAAACAGTAGCGCTACCGGGTGGAGGTGCCACTAGGCTAGGAAGCAGACAACCGGAAAATGCGTCTCTAAACAGCCGCCACACTCCAGGGGCACTGGCTCTGGCGAGGCGTAGGCTTTCCTTCCGTCGTGGTAAAGACGTCTAGCGACGAAGAAAGTGGTTCCGTTCCGTTCCGTTATTTAGCAGAAGATGAAACAGTGCGAGTGAACGATGGTGGAACGCACACATTGGGTACAATTAGCCATTACGAGTCTCAACTGCGCCATTGTTGAGCGTGCACGATCTGTATCTTTTACCTACGTCGGAATGAATGCGACATCCAAGGGCCATCCAAGGGATGTCTCCGTTTCTGTAGCGTAAACGTAAAATACCGGCTTAAAGGCATCATTTTGTCTCACAATTTTGGGCGTTTTGAGGTTTGCCGAGCCGGAACTAGCGTATCGTTCGCTCGCTTCCCCAAAAGTAGCAACAACCCTTCGAGCGGTGAGTTTTAACTCATTTTTAATTGACCCTCATTGTCGTTTATCCTTTGGAAAAACACCAACACCTGAACCTTACATTTGCTGAGGCTGCCGTGTACGTCGATCGTTTGTCGATGATTGATGATGACTGATCGGAGCTGAGGAGGACGAGTGAAAGTGAGGGAAAGAATTCCCTCGATTGCCGGAGGATCAGCGCCGCATTTTCACTGCGGTGCCAGGTGGCATGAATGCCAGAACAAAACACGGTAGAGGCGTGGATCTACACCCAGAGGAGGTTCGTGGATTGTAACGCTACTCTTTTCATCCATCCGGCAGTTCTCGAGTAGACGCTCCATGGAAGTAGGAGAAAAAGGTGAAAGTCATCCGATAACAGGGCGCTCCCGGGAGGCCTGTCTTCGTGGGGAAGAGGAAGTGTGAGAAACCGTCTCACCTCACACACCACAACCAACCATTACATGACGCGACAAGCGAGGAGCGAAGCCGCTGGTGATGCGCCCCTTGCATGACGAGCCAGATTCCAGAAGCCGCGCCATTCCCGTTCGGTTCGCATGGCTTCCTGCTGCATGGGCTCACACCTTTGACCTTTGCAATGCGTTGGCCTTTTGCCTAATGGAATATATGTATTTGCGCCCGCATGTACCGGACCCCGGTGAGTGTGATTTGATTGGATTCATTTCACGGATCGGCTCGGTAGTTAACTCACTTGGAAGGACGGGGACGATGGGTCTGGGTTTGTAACGGTATCGCCTCGTAGGAAACGAAAATGAAAGCTACAAGCTACGTCTATGAAGATGATGATGATGATGATGATGCACGGAAGTGACATTCGATGACCTTTCGATCTGAGTTCTTCTCACTCTCTTATCGACCGTTTCCCTCGCGCTTCACTATCTTTTGCAGGCGATCGCCACTCTGGCGGTTCTCCAGGGGTATGTGGAGCCCAAGAACACCACGGGCGCCATCACGCCGACTACGCCCAAGCAAATACCATCCCTCTTGACGTCGACGACGACGACGGCGACGAAGGCACACCGGCGCACTCCAACGAGGGCAACCGCGTCAACGAAGAAGGCATCGTCCAGCGACACTCCGGCCGTGCCGGCCGGTAGTGACCGAGAGGCACGCGGTAAACGAACCCTCGAGCTCGGTAACTACAACGGTAACTACAACTACTACCAGACCGTACCGGCGCACACGGCCCAGCGCCGTGTGTCGCACGCGTACCAGGATCCGGGCCAGTACAGCAGCTTCCAGAGCAACTACATCCAGCCGCAGTTTAGCTTCGGTCCGGCACAGTCCGGTGCCGTCGGTGGCTCGCTAGGATCGTATCAAGGTAGGTGTCGCCGATTACTATGGTTCCCCCGCTGTGTGTGTGTGTGTGGGTATCTAGATTGAGAGAGTCTTTTGTCCGCTTGCACCTTCCTTGTAGGTTTCGAACCGCAGCTCGATGGTACCAACACGATCGGTAGCTTCCAGTCGTTGCCACCGCAGATCCATACGCGCTACATCGAACCACCGGAACCGATTATCGAGATTATCATCAAGGAGAGTAACGATTCGCTTCCGCTCGACACGCAGTCACTGTTTCCCAAGCAGAAGAAGAAGAAGGAGGAGGTACAGGTGTTTTACGTGAAGTACCACAAGGACGAGAAGAATGGGCAGCTCGTGCTGGATGATCCGCTGCCGGCCATCAAACCGATTCCGGATGAGAGTGAAGAGGAGGAGGATCCATCGCAGGAACCGATCGTGGTGACGCCCAGCCCACCGCTCAAGACGACCACACTGCGGGCCATCATCAATCCGGACTCGGAGAAGTACCACAGCAACAGTGGCATCCGGATTTCGTTCGGTGTCGAAGATAAGCATCAGTCGGGCCATCAGTTATCGGAGACGGAGTCGGAATCGGTCGCGCAGCCCGTTGTCGCTCTGCCACAGCCGGCTCCTGCTCATCGCGCAAAGTCGGATGTGTTCTTCCAGCAGCATCAGCAGTTTGTGCAGCAACAGCAGGATCGTTCGGTGAGGCAGCAGTACCCACAGCAGCCGCAGCAGCCTCATCAGCATTACAATGTTCCGCCTCAGCCGCACCATCACTATCAACCACAGCAACAGCAGCAGGTGCAGTATCATCAACAGCAGCCCCATCACCATCAGCAGCATCTACCGCAGGCGCAGCCCTTGGTACAGCAGCCGCATCAGCATTTCTCGCCCGCCAGTCCGCCACCATTCCGGCCACAGCCGCAGGCGCAACCGCAGCCACAACCACAGCAACAACATCAGCACTTCCAGCAACACCAATACCAGCAGCAACCGCAACCACAGCCGCAGCGTGTGATCTATAGCCAGCCACAACCGCAACCACAGTTCCATTACCGTGGTCAGTTCCAGCAACAGGCACAACCTCAGCAGCAGCCGCAGCAACAGTACTACACTCATCAGGCGCCAATTCCGCAACCGCGCCCACTGCCGCAACCGCAACCGCAGCCGCAACAACAGCAGGTGCGATTCCCACCACCACAGCACCAACAACCACAACCACAGCCACACTTCTACCAGCCACAGCAGCAGCAGCAGCAACCTCAGTACCAGCAACCGAAACCGATCCCGATTCCGCTGCACAACATTAACCAGCAGCCGCAACTACGTCAGCAGTATGCTCCGCAACCGCAACCGCAGCAACCACAGCAGCAGCCGCAGCCGCAGCAGTTCAATCAGCCGTTCAACAACTTCTACAAACAGCAGCAGCAGCCGCAGCCACAACCACAACCGACACCGCAACCTCAGTTCCGTAAGGCCACTCCATCGCCACCGGCGATCGTTCAGCAGCCACCGTTCGCTGCGCAACGTCCTCAGGCTCCGTCGGCCACCTATCAGCAGCAGAACTTCGAAACTCGCGGCGGTGCATTCGTCGGTGGTCTGGTACAGCAGGCGGCCCCGAATCTTGGACCGACGCGTGCACCCCAGGGACAGAAACCATCGTTCGGACTGTCCGATAGCGAGCATCTGAGCAATCTGAAGCATGTGCTGCCGGCTGGCGGTGAGCTAGTGCCTTCGGTGTCCAAGTACGAGAAGCACATCACCGAAACCATCAACGGACCGGTGGAGGGTCAGCAGTTGCAGCAACCGAGACAACAGCAGCAGCAGCAGCAGCAAGCGTCGTTCAACCGTCAGCAACCGTTCTACAACATTCAGCCATCGCAGGAACTGATCAGCCACTCGATCGCACCCCAGATTGAGACGATCCCGAACAAACTGCCGACCCCGCAGCGCTACGTGAGCCAGCAGGCGGCCGAAATCATCCCGAACTCGGAGCCGATCCGGCAGCAGGTTGATCCGCGGTTCAATTTTGCCGCCCAGCAGTCAGCCGGTGCGCAAGGATTCGATGCTAGCTCCGTTAGCACACCGTCCACTACGGTCGGCACTAGCCGTACGACCTATTCGCCAACCTTCTCGACTACGCCCCGGACTACGGTGAGCCAGTATCCGGCCACATCACCGGCCACGACACGCCAAACGGTCAGCACGACGCGGGCACCACCGGTAACGGCTGCTCGGTCGGCCGCTGAAGAGGCCGAAGCGAATGCCAAGAAACAGAAGGCACTGTTCGATCTGCCCGATGAGGTACCGGATGATCTGCGGGAGCAGCTGCTGTCCTCGGGCATCCTCGATAATGCCGACATCAGCGTGCTGGACTACGACAAGTTGGGCGAGACGGATTTGCAGAGCTTGCCACCGGAGCATCTGGCCAACTTCTTTAATGCCGGTGGCGGTGCACAGCTGGCCGGCTCGAGCAATGTCCTCTCGGTGGTGTCCCCGAATGGTGACAAGCTGGCCGAGAAGTTTATCAGCAAGAACTACGACGTGAAAGATAAGCGCGATGAGCGCGATCGGTATGAGATTGCCAACGGTGGTGATGAACAGCAACAGCATCAGCAACAGGATGAGAATGAAGAAGAGGAGGAGGAGGAACCAACGATCGTAACGATGCCGGAACGCCAGAACGTTGACCTGAAGGTGGTACGGTTCGATTCGAACAACCAGAAGAATGTGACCGATCGGTACATCAAGCAGGACTCGACCATCCTACCGTCGGTGGATGTAACTCGCGAAGCGGATTCGGCTGCCGGTACGCAGACCGAGCAGATCTTCAATCGCTATCTACCGCTCAAGATCAACGGAGCACAGTTCCCGATTCCGGATGTGGTGGAGCTCCGGGGACGCCGCATCGCCAGTGTGGTCGTGCTGGCACCGGTCGATCAGCCAGCGACGCAACAGCAGACCTCCAAGTCCGGTGAAGCAGGAAGTGGCAGTGAGGAGGGCAATGATGGCGCCGGATTCTTGATCAATGCCGACGACGACGAAGAGCGAGAGGGTACGGATGGGCAGCAATCGAGCAGGTTCGAGCGGGATGTGCTGCTGGACTCGAAGAAGATCAAGTTTATTGCCGGCGAGGCACTGAAGCAGCTGATCAAGAAACCGTCCCGCGATAACTTCCGCCGGTGGCTCGAGCGTGAGGGTAAAACCGATGTCGATCTGCAGAGCGTGGTGCTGCTGGTGACGAGGTAAGCCGGTGTAGGGTGGGGTGGGATGGGGGTTGGGTATCCCGCGCGTCCCGATCGTTCGCTAATCGGTAATCACTGTTTCTCGCAGGAACGACTACAACGAACAGGAGATCTTCATGTACGACATTGCGACCAAGGGCGTAACGCATCTGAGCGGTGAGCTGTCGGCCGCGTTCGTGCAGGTCGCCGAGGAGAACGCCAAGACGCAGAACCTCGACGAGATGCCGATCGTGGACAGCGGTATCGTGGAGCAGATGGAAACACGCAGCTCAACGGAAGCGGTCGACTACGTCACGGCCTCGTTCGGTTCCGCGGCATCCTCGTCGGAGGAGCAGGACGAGCAGGCGGAAGCATCCGAGCGGAAGGCCGTCTACGTGTACCCCGAGAACTACCGGGGGTTGGAGGTGAACTCGGGCTACAGTCACATCAAGAAGTAGAGAGGGGCAGCCATCGCGAGACCAATCGGTGGATTGAGGTAGAGCGATTGATAGTTCAAATTGTGCTTAACGTTAACCGTTATCTCTGGAGTTCTGGACAATCCCGCTGCCAACACACTATGGATGAGCAAATACCGTAGAATGTCTGTGCCTGTGTATGTGTGTGTGTGTGCGTGTATGTATGTCTAAGTGGTATGTATGAGCGTGTGTGTGTGTGTGCGTATTGTGTACGTGGTTAGCGCGACTTGTGAGTACAATCGATGGATTTCTAGCCCCAGCTATATAGTGACGGTGACGGGGTCACCAGGAGCAGCAGTCCAGCAGTTGAGGGACGTATGTTATTGGGGAGGGGCGAGTACACACTGTAAATAGGGAACACAGTCGGCCGTCGGTTTACCAGGAGGGCAACCGTCGGTCGGTCAGTGACTGCCGCGCGGTGGTCGTTGTTTGTTAAGCAGTTAGTCAGTAGAGCAGCATCTTGTTTGAGCCGTGTGTTCTCCAAGGACCACGCCATTCATACCTAGGTAGAACAATTTGGTGTATAACAGAAGCAGAAAGGAGGCCGTGGTAGAAACCAAGGCGACCGATAGAAGCAGAAATACACCATTTTTCCAAGTTGCCATCGATGCAATCGATGCGATCGTCGGACGGAACCATACAGCCCAACCGCCCGGCCTGGCAAAGGTGAGCGGGTTGGGCTGTGGACACAGCCGACGATCGATCGATCGATCATCGAAGAACTTTCGATTGGGATATCGTGTAGTGGAAGGAGCGGAGCTAAGGAGTCTTATCTTATTGTCTTGTTTTGCGCTCGTACCCTCGGTTGACCAACCTAATCCGGTTTCATGGCAGGGCGAGAGAGGGAGAAAAAGAGAGAGACAGTGGGAGAGGAGGAGTAGCTTAGCGGAGCTACTGTTTTTCGACCTTAGCTGCTAATCCGATACCGGCAGCCATGGTGAACACGGTTACGGAATTCGAAACTTGGACCATTGTAAAACAAGAAAAACCGAAATGGTATTGGTAAGAGCTACAGCTCTCCGATCGCCGGAATAGGTGGTCAGCAGGTCCATGCGATGTGTAAATTATTAGATTTCCATTACTCGTTAGTAGTACGTAATGTTGAATCCCTCCCTCGTTTTCCGATACAATCGTTCCCTCCCCTTTTCGAAGCTCTTCGTTGTAAATTATGAACCATAAACCAGACAAACCCAGCCTGTAATACTCTCTCTTTCTCTCCCTGCCTCTCTCTGAGTCTACCACTAATGGAATCTATTTTTTCAATAAAATGTTAATAGTAATAGCATTTCCTAGCGGAGTAATTTTTATTTCATTTTGGCAGTAGACAAAGAGAAATGATAGAAACGGTTCGCAAATACTGAACATCACAGAAACCTCGGCAGTCCACGGCATCGACGAAACCGAAACAGTTCAAAGGATAAACCAGTTAAAAGTATTAAAAAACCACAAAAAATCATTTGAATCGGTTTGGTTGAAATCTAGCAACCTTCTGGTTTTTGAAATGTTAGTTTTTGTTGAATTATGTCGAAAAATCAGACAAATAAAATAAAGTTATCCAAACAAGATGAAGAAAAAGTGTTTAGCTTAGCTTCACCTTTCTAAAAGCATTTCGGGTTATGGTTTCAGTTAGAGGAGAGCGAACAGAATGTGACTTAAAGTATGCAGCAGGCAGCGAGAGGAATACTGAGGAACGTTGATGAGCAATTGATTAAATTTTCTTGCTGCGAAAACATATTTCGGAAACAATCTTTTCAATACGATTTTTCCTTCAAGAAAAAAAATCTACGGAGAGCTCCATTTTGTGAACTGTTATTTATTACTTTCAGTTTGTTGATTCTTCTGGTTTGGATGCACTATTGCCACAATCCCACTCCCCCACTTTAACCTGCCCCTTCGCATTCCATTCTACCTCGTATCACATCACGCGTGGTTTTCTAGTCTTTTTGTGTATTTCTGAATCTTAACTGAGCATTTTCCTCCTTATGGTACATGTACTCTCTAGCGCCCAGCTGCTGACGGTGGTCTCTAGAACGTTAAACGGCTGCTCGGTAGAATCAAAGCAAGTGGTGATGCGCTCTCATCGAGTAGACGGAGCCTGAGGCACCTACTAGTGTTGCTGCAAGTTGCTTCTATGGCCAGGAGGCATCGTTCAATTCAACCTCCTCTCTTTATGCGTGACTATTCTAAGTGGGTCTGGGAGATAATACAGTATACTATACACCTACATCCTACAACCTACACAGTCCCGAGGACCATATCTCGTCGTCGTGGCCGTCAAAAAACAAAACCAAAAAATTAAAAAAAAAAAAGAAACAAATTCAACAGCGTCATGTGATAAGCACTATCATTTAAAACCAAATACCTTTGCGTAAAAATGCTTGCGATTGCGAGTTATTTGATGTTACAATAATGCTCTTCTCACACCTACTGTGGCGTGAGAATCAGTCAACGGAGCACACCAAATGCTTAAATGTATTTAGTATGTATATGTATGTGTATGTATATCACTATCAACTGTTCGGTTTTAAGGACAGCAGGCATTTGCACGTGTGTGGCGAATCTTTCGCTCCACAGCTTACTATTCCAACTGAACACTAGTGTTAACAACAAAATAAGCGTGAAATCTAAATTTTGTTCCTCTTTTAATATTCTGTTGCAGAAAGCAAAACAATCAAGATAGTAAACTGTACCCTAAAAGCTGAATAATACAAATTAAATATCACACCGTTTCCCCACCACAGACCAGACCGGCGGTCAGGGGAAGCGGTTTTTCGATAACCTCAGGTGCGTACGCGCGATGACGAAAAGTACTGTTAGTTATTCAGGGCAATTTTAATTTCAAACAAGCCAAACAAAGCACGAAGTATAGATAATTCAAGCAAACAGAACAAACAATCCATACATCCGATGTACCCGGGGAAGACGTCGACCATATCGTCTTAAATCAGTAATTTCATATTGGTTGCTCCTTTGCAGGAACGGTAGCAGGCGGTACTGTCCTTCATCATCTTCGTCTCCTACATTCAAGTCAAGGCGGGCTTGATGCGCGTCTTCTTGCGCTTCAATCCTGTGCTGTCCGATTTGAGCGATCGTTTCTTTTTCAGCATCTTCTTGCTCGCATCGCCGCCCGTCGATTTAGTCGATTTCGCCAGTTTCGGTTGCTTCTTTGCTTTAGCCGTGCCCACCGTGGTGGTCGTCATCGTTCCGATCGTATTGGTTTTGCGACACTTTCCAACAGCACCACCGTTGCTGCTATCACTGCTGGCCGTAGTAGCCGATGTGACGTCGAGAAGTGAAGATGAACCACCGGCAACCATCAGTAGATCTGCATCGGTCACGGCAGC
This sequence comes from Anopheles darlingi, assembly GCF_943734745.1. NCBI lineage: Eukaryota > Metazoa > Arthropoda > Insecta > Diptera > Culicidae > Anopheles > Anopheles darlingi. The sequence continues at coordinate 51,473,018 of NC_064875.1, forward strand.
AACGGTTGCACCACCAGCCGAACCAGACCCGTATGAGCAGCACGGTGCAGCATCGAAGCTATCATCACACTGCATATCGTCCACATCCAGGAGCTTCGATTCCGATTTTACCTTCTTTGTGGTGATCACGCTTGGGGTGACTACCGCCGCACCGGGTACCGCGGAGAGAAAGTTGGGCAAGGAACTCGAACCGACCACACTGCCAAAGGTTCCTTTAAAACAAAGTTCCAAACCAGTTGCGATAGGTCCACCAGTCGTTCCTACGCTGCCACTACCAACGCCGACCATCCCTGACACTTTGATCTTCTTGCGAGGCACCTGGTGCTGTTGTTGTTGCTGGGTTTGCTGTTGTTGCTGGTCCTTGCTGCCACGCAGTACCAGCTCCTGTAGCTTCTTTCCATTACCCGGAACCGCTACAACAGTAGCTCCGGCTCCCGTAACGCTACTACTCACATCGCAGAGTACTTTTTGTTTCTTTTTTCCAAAAACACCTGCACCTCCTTTGCGCGATATCTTGCCCGTTTTGCCGTGTGAAACCGTCGAACCAGCCTTCAGAAACGTATTACGGCTAACCCCGGTTGAACCGGTGGTTACACCAGCTGCAGCGACCAGTGAAGGGCCACTAGCGCCTTGGAGCTCATCGCCGATCACTTTGACAACGTTCGTTGAGGTCACCGCAGTGCCAGTGGTACCGCAAGCAGTAGCGTTACCCGGGACCATCCCTTGATTGCCGATAGTAGCGACGCAGGCAGCAGCACCAGGCACACCACCGACCACTAGCGGGTTGTTAGCGTTTGCCCACTGTATGGCGTTCTCCTTCGAAATCTCGATCGAGTTGGACAGCTGGTTGGCAAGCCGTTTCGCATGTGTGCCCTTCGGACCCTAATTGGGCGTAGAACAGAGAGAGGAAACAATCGGAGAACAGGGAAGAAATAGAAAAGATGGAAAGAAAATTACAGTTGAATGTGAGATGAATAACGTGCGCGCGGTAGCGGGGAGAGCATGATTAATTCTACTTCCTCAATAGCTGGCTAACAATTGATCGCATTGATCCACTGCCCTTAGAAGGAACTGATACCAACCAAAGCAACACAACATACCAGCTATACCGACATTGCAACATGTAAGCAGCAAAACACGCGCGACACGACACTTCGATGCTATTCGATACAGGAAACAAGAAAATCCAACGCTTGGCAACGACACATATGCAGTAAGTAACAATAGGTGATATTAGAAACACGTGCCGAGGAGCTCGATCGGCATACAAAGAAAGACAAAACTAAGAATCGGAAAAATAAGTGGCAAACCTGACGAAACTCACGGAACGAAAGGGAAACCGAAACAAACTAAAGGAACGCCCATCACACAACAAGAAGAAAGAACGCTTTATTACCAGGTTATGAACTATTGTCATCGCTCTCTTCACTACTACCTTCTCCAAACTTTTCCACTTGTTACCATGACTAGAAGCATTAAAGGGGGAGAGCGAAGCGACTGTCTATTTCGGGTGTTGCAAAGTGAGACTCAGCGAATCGTTACATTACATCCTGCTCAGCAAACAACACAAACAATTCACATTCGTTGGTTGAACACAATAAGGAATTGCAAGATTGCCGGTTTGCAGGTCAGTAGGAATCGAAAACTGTGCGTATCGGTGCCATCAGTAACCTGCAGTAGCCCTGCGCTTCTTGCGTGATTTGGTGTGAAGCGCATCGTGTTAGTAACGGCAGTAGCAGTAGCAGTACAGCCGGCTGTAACGACTGGCCAACTGATAGTAGACTGCCGGCAGAGGCAATAGGGGTAAAAGTAGCTTCCTGATATTCCGACTGATCACAGTGTTGGATTAAATAAGGATATCGGTACCACTACACCGGTACGACACTACAACCAATCGTAACTTATAATATCACCACACTGGAGAAAAGAGAAAGAGAGAGAAAGAGAAAGAAAGGGATGCGAGGTAAGGAGGAAAATAAAAGGGAAAATGAGAAACAATACACAAGGGACATAGTGAGAAACAATAAACTAGAAACAAGTTGATGAAAAACACAAATAAATCCTTTGGAAAACAAATAAAGAAAAGAGAAGAGACAATAGGGACAACACGCAGGGAGGAACCATCAGTTTCTCTCAAGCCACCTGCTGCTGCTGCGGTTGCTGATGCTGGTGCTGCTGTTGGTGATGCAGTAAGGTATGATGGTTGTGTTGCTGTTGGTGATGTTGGAATGCATCGGCAAACAGTAGGGCTGCTCGCGGACAACAGATTACCTTATTGGTTACGCGTGCCTTCGATGAGCCGCGCTCGATTTCTATGCGCAGCGCATTACGGAGCCCCTGTAGCGTACGAAACTCGCAGTTCGGCAACCGGGACAGAGGGTTCGAGTTGGTGAGATCAAGTATCGAAGGACCGAGTGCTCTTCCAACCTAAAACGTTTGGAAAATAAAAAAATGGTTTAGAACGCACAAGGAGCATCCCTGCGTCTAATCTACTAACCTCCTCAAACACACCGGGCGTGTATTTCGGTGGGACGAGCGTATGCGTTGCTTTGGCGACAATCTCTTTGCCCCGGGCTGGCAAGATGTTGACACACTTGCCGGTGTTGTAGTTACACTCGAGGGTATAGCTCTTGATCAGTCCAGTACACTTGTAAACTGCCACTCGACCGGAACCTTCCTTCGACAGACCATCGCGCTTACCCCTGAAAGAAAAAACAAGAGACAACGTAGATGAGCATTATCGCACCAGATCGATCGTGGGCCCCTTGCGTGAGGTCGTAGTCCTTCTTTTCATCTTCCACCGTCACCTACTTGTAGTACATGTTGCGTTCGCTAAAGTTGCAGGCATCAAAGTGGAAGTGCTGCGAGTTGAGGCTCATCAGACGCGGCAGCAGCATACACTCGACCGCCTCGGCCGTGCTGGGTAGATGGTTGCCGTACATGAAGACGCCCTTCTTCGAGGCGTGCCCGTGCAGGTCGAGGTACATGAACAGATTGCTCCGATCCTCGTACACCACCCGCTCGTTACGCTCATCCAGTTGCTGCGTCAGGAAGTCGAGACTAATGTTCAGCTGGCGTTGGGGTCCACCTCCCGGATTGAGGTACTCGTTGCGGTGCGATCGATAATGGCTACCACTACCACCGTACATTAGCGAGGACGACGCCGAAGAGACCGTTGTCAATGGCTGTGTTTGGGGCGTCTGTGGCCGTGACTTGCCTCCCATTGCCTCGCCAAGGATGCGCTCACCGGTGGCAGTACGGACGACAGCACCACCTCCAGTATTAGTACCGATAAGCGATGAGCAGCAGGACGAAGTTGCAATCGATTGGCCTGATTGCTGGAACTGTTGTTTGCTGGCAGCACCTTTTTTGAACGTTCCCAATGCGAGTTTTGCTCCAGCAGTACTACCGCCACCAACCGAACCGATGGCTGCTGCACTCGCACCAGTGTGATGATGATGATGATGAAGTGCATGATGATGGTGATGATGATGATGATGGTGATGGATGATACAGTCTTTCAACTTTAACGTGCCACCACCGGTCGGCGTTACACCAATAAACTGGGGTTTGTTGAGCGAATGATGCTGCTTATGAAAGGCCCCTCCGCCTCCCTTGCTTCCCTTGCCAGAGTCAACCTTCGCCTGCGCCGACTTCTTGCTACCAGTGCTCACAATACTGAGGCTGGAGCCACTGCGACCAGCAATCGATGGTCGCACGGACGACACCGGTGGAGCTTCGCTAACAATCGGATTCAGCTCCGGTATAAGCTTTTCGGTGAACGCTTTGGTTGGAGCCAACGTCGGATTTGCTACCGCTGTGGTGGTGGTAGTGTTGATGACGCTTAGTGATGGATCAGTTGCGGTAACGCTGGCGGCAGCTGTTGGTTCCTGCTGTGCACCTTCTTCCGGTTCTTCCACCGGACTGCCAGCAGATGAAATACTGGACATGGTGACGACCTTCGACGAGGTGCTCGCTTCACTAAACCCAGAATCAGAGGCCGGTGGTGTATCCTGCTCGATAGAATCCGATTCTACAATGAAGGAACAGAGGAAAGAGAATTAGAAACTTCTCGTTTGGTTCATCGATGAAACAAGCGTGAATGGTCGATGAGGTTTCAATTTCCTTGTAGCATGCAATTCAACTAGCCAGCCCAATCAATACAACCGGATAAAGCGACCAGAAATGCGAAAGATGGAAAAGACGTGTGAGTTCGATTAGGCTGTGTAATGTTTCCACTGCCACGTGATGGAGGACCATATTGTCTTACTAGACACCACCACGTGACTCTATGGCTAGAATGGGGAACCCAGACGCCAATTGCTAATGCAGCAACAGTGTCGCCTGAGAGGCACAAGGAGATGGATGAGCGAAGAATAATGAATGCTCCCTATCTCTTTCTCATTGTCTAGCTCTCTCTCTCTCTGTTTTTGTTGGCCTACCATCAGTTAGTGGAGACACATTCGTCAGATCCGTTGCAACATCGTCGGAGGGTGTTGATAATGGTGGTGGTGATGGCATAGTGTTAGCATGTTTCGTTTCATTAAGACACTCTTCGACAACCGGTGGCAGCGGTAAGGTCGGTCTTGGTAAAGCCTGTGCAATCGGTGACAGCTTGCCATCCTTGCCAATGCCCGACTTCGAGCGACGGCGACGCAGTATTTTGCCAAACAATTTATCCGACCACGACGATGACGACGATGTCCCCGCAGCGGCAGGTCGTTGTTTTTGTTGCTGTGATACGGGGGATGCATTGGCAGCTGGTGTCGTAAAGGCTATCACCGAACGCTGCTGCTGTTGCTGTTGCTCAATTGTTCGTCGCTTCCGGTTCCCCTCGATTGACAATACAGCAGATGAGGTTAAGGACGAGGGCGCGAGCCGCTTCGCCGGGACGGCGATTGGTGCGATCGGAGTGATAGTGTTACCGCCACCGGTACAGGGCACGATCAATGAGGGAAGTTTAGCTTTGTGATTCTGTGTATAAGTGTTGGTAGTAGTAATAGTAGTAGCTCGATTCTGGCTGGAGTTAGTGGTAGTAGTGTTATTGGTGGTGGCAGTCGTTGGCCCAATGATGGCCGCGATATTGGTAGGGGGTGGTGGAGCACATCCGACAATAATCGACGAGATTTGTCTACCTTTTTTCGTTGCTAACGCTGCACTAGTACCAACATTCGTTGGTGCTGACGATGTTGCAACCGTGCTCGTCGATCCTTCGGCGTCTTCTGCAGTGCTTGGTTCACCTTGGTTGATGGTGTTTGGTGGACCTCCTACAGCAACCTGATGTATACATTCGGGCGACGAACTTTTCTTTTCTTGCTCCAGCTCGTACGGTTCCACTTCGTCCGTTCCCAGGTGATAGTATCTAATAGAGGAGAAGTGAACAAAGTAAGCAAATGTTAACGTTGATCCCAGAATCGCAAGTAACGACATTATGAAACCCATCGCCTACCTAATGAGCTTACGTGCAGCATAGATCGCTGGTTGCGTTTCGTGACAAGGACCTAGGTACACGCGGTTCAGATTGTGACCCCGGGTATCCGAACGGTACAGTCCATTGTAAACACCATCCGGATTGAGGAACGGAATCACCTTGAACACGTACATGCGCCGCAGCGTTTGCGAAACGATACTCTTCCGGTCGAGCAGCATACTCAGAAAACCATTGAGCACAAAGCTGGCGGGGGTTTCACCCGGATGTACGCGCGATGAGATGAACACAATCTTCTTGTCCCGAAACGTGTGGCAGCGTTGGGCCTGCTCTTCTGGAAAGAGATTGCGTAAACGCGGCTCCCGAGCCGTCTGGATTCCGTGGAACGAGCTAATCGTTAGCAGCTCAATTCGCCGATGTTCGACCGAATGGGTGAGCAACTCGCGGTAGTAATAGATTTCATCGCGCTGCTCAGCACCCTTCGTGTCATCATCCGTCGTTGTCGCCACCGTCGTAGTCGTTGGTGCAACGCCATTCGCGGTACTACCGCTGCTACCGCTTAACTGCTGATGGAACGATGGTAACTTCAGTTTGCTACATGCGGAAGTGGACGACGACGACGACGCCACTGGTCCTCCACCCTGTGGTAACTCGATCTTCACCTTATTTACAAGATTCGTTATCTGCTGCATCGATTCGGATGTATTCTCATCAATCACCATACCCGATGGTTCGCGCTTCGCCGTCTTTTGCAGCGCTGCACTCGACTCGACCGGCACCGACTCGGAAGCGTCCGAAGATGGTTTCGGGGTCCCGATCGCCGTACCATCGCGAGCCGTCTCGTCAAACGACTCCGGACTTGTACGATCGATACGTTCCATTTTCGCCAACTTTCCCTTCCTTCGACTACTGGGCTGTTTCGTACCATCACCAGGCGTTGGCGTGGTGCTATTCGTTGCGCCAGCGACACAACTGGTATCATACTTTTGCGATATTTCATAAGCCATCTTATTCAGCTCGAACGGATGGCGGCCAAACTTGCGATCGAAGGTGGCCAGCTGATCGAGCAGCTCCGTGTAAGTGAAGGGGAACGTGAACGCATAGTAGATCTTCGTCTGCTCCGAACCGATCTCTGGTGCTTTGTGCAGGAACGAAATGTAGAACACATCGTTGGTGATCTGTGTAGCGGAAATTAAGGGGAACGAGGGAGAACGTTAATGTCATTTGGCCGGATGGTTCCACCAGGCGTATGGTCACACCTACCGAGTAGGATGGTTTATCTTTGATCCTTTCCCACCGTCCATTTGGGCCCACTTTCGTGACCGGGTGCATACCCTGGCTGAACAGTTTCGCCTGTTTGTTCAAATTCATCACGTTAAACTTGACGATCTGGTTCGGCCGGCCGCCCGTCACCGCAAAGTGGAACCAGGTACGATTCTGGTTCTCGTAAGGTGTGCCCGCACAGTCCGGGCGTGTCCATAGATTGAACTCGATCTCCACAAGCGGATTTTCGGTTGCGTGCGGTGTCGGCGACGGTATCGGAAGACCGAGTCCTGCCATCGCCGAAGCGGTGCTCGCACTATTGCCGGTAACTCCATGCTGCTGATGCAAGCCAACGCCGAGTGTGGCTGCTACGATTGCTGAAGCACTGGTGCTGGTAGCGATGATAGTGCTGTTGCTCACCACGCCACTGCCGCTACTGGTAACACCGGAACCGATAATGGGAACACCGCTGATGGACGCGACGTTCGATGATCCACTTCCTGCTACTGTTCCTATACCAATCGGACCACTCGATACCGTGTTGCCAACGATGCCGAGTCCTGCGCGAAAACAAATGAAAACACAGAATTAGGTTATTTATTTGTAACATTGTCCCCCCTCACGGCTTTCATGCCGCTTCGCTCCCTTTCCTCACGCTCCCGTAGCTATCCTTCCGTAAGATTTAGTACCACAAACGGTAACGATAAATACGGAGGCATTGCAAGGTTTTTTTTCTACTTTTTTCACCCCGACTCTCCACTGGCATATGCCACTGGCATGGGCTATCGGATCGATTTAACTTGCGTTTGAGGAGCGATGAGAACACGAATGGGTTCTCGAATGATATCCGTGTTCTGAGACAGCATACTTCTCCTGTTTCTATCTTAGCCAGAGGTAAGTGGTGTGTTGGCATTTAAAAGTTAAATAATCATGTTTTTGACTAATCGCTCTATCATCGATTTCATTTCGTTTGGCTGTTCTGATTGCTTACTCTCTCTTTCCTTCGGTCTACTAAATGGCCACGCGCCAGCCTGTGCCATCAAATGAAAACAATCGCTAGAATCGATATAGCTATAGTTAGACGCTGAAACACGAAAGGCACGAACAGGAAAGAACGCCCCAGAACAGCTCCTCAAGCAGCACCACCATCTACCCCACACTCTGCTCCGGACGCCACGACACGACGACTCGAAGACGTTCTTTCGGCGTGTCCCAAAAATAAAGATTGCATATTCTGTCACCAACATAACCCCGCCCGCACATGCATGCAGCATGTGCGCGACCCCGCGGCTACCGAAAAGGTCAATAAAAACGAGAAACAGCCAAATCTCGCGGCTTGCTTATGTAACCTCCCTCGGAAAGCGCCAAGCTGTCGATGCTAGTCAACAGGAAGAATCTCTAGTCCGACTAAGAATTGGTAACACTGTTTGCTTTCGTTTGACGTGGTGGCAAACTTGCAAATTCCCTTTCCGTGAGGCGCCACTTAAACGGTCAAGAATGTGTTGTTGGCCTCGGGGAGGAAAAGGAGAAAGTGTGTGGACACACACGATGCACTACTGTTCCTCATAAGCTGCAGTTGCTGCCAAGTTGCATGGGGTATGATCATTCTGTTAGCGTATTTCTGTGCTTATCCACTTACCTTCTGCACACCGGACCAGCTCAACTTTTCCGAGATTTCCTGAATCAAACTTCGAGTAGAACGTGTATCCAGCGCACTCATAATTGTCGATCATCATTTTGCTGTTGCACCGAGCACGGTTTACTGCTGTTGCTGCTGAAACAAATGCTCCGTGCTGTTTCCGCTTTTCGTTCACTAGACACGGCAATTCATCTTATCCAACTGATTTAAAAGATTATTTCAAGAAACAAAAAAATGTAGAACTGGTAGGATCGGAACAAAAGCACACAAGTTTTTGGGAAACGGCAGGATTTTGGCTTTTAGTTCAATTCAAAACAATCCGATCGCTAGTAGTAGTCGCCGCAGCTCAACCCCACGGCGGTCGCTTCGTAATAAGACGGCGACAAGAACGATCCACTAACAACAAGCCTACTACTACCACTCCCAACCCGTTTAATGGGGTTGCGCGTCTCTCTTGTGTCAAGAGAGAGACATAGAGAGTGAGAAGAAAGCAGATACTACTACAGTATCGGACAAAAAAAGTGCACCACGCTAGAGATAGTCGTTTCGAAACCTCATTTTCTATTTAACATAAAAATATGTTGCCTCAGTAAATTGGAGAAACACATCATGAAATTATGGGTAATTTCAATTTCGTGATAATAACTTTGATGCAAAAAAACTGCTTCACACGGACCATCAACTTTTCTGTATCGAACTTCGACCAATCTTGAAATCGTACGAAAAAACTTAAAGAATGTTGTCGTGTTTAGTTGCATTTGCTCTGCAGCCTGTCAAATACACATAATTGCGTCATTTATAAAAGCATTGAGAGAGACCGTCTCCTCAACCCCAGTTAAATATTAAAGTACGAACATGAGCAATACCCTCAATTGTTGTGGGACTTTCAACCATGTAGTTAGCTTACTTGGTTGGTATTCTACAATATTGGTACCAAACAATATTGAAATTTCTGCTACGTTCCTTTTTACCGAGTTAGATTGCCAATCTTCGAAAAGATTGTTCGCTAGCAATTTGAAGCTCTTGATGTCCGGATGATTTGAATTTTACAATCGTATTGCGAATAACATCTTCTACAAAAAATGTTATGGGATTTAAAAACAATATATTGCTAGGAATAACGAAAAAAATCTTTTGGGCATTTTTCTGTCCGATGCTGTAAGTTTGCTTGTCCCGTTCGGTTGTAGGAGGAAGCTAAAACGGCGAGAAGAGAGAGAAGAAACCCTTTTTCTTCTTCTTGCACGTTTTCGAAGGCGTATCAGCTATCTCCGCCACCGATAGCCGAAGGGGTAGAATGGGATGATAATTCTCTTCACTTTAATCATTCGCTTGAAACGTAAACAAAACATCGGGGTCACCGGAATCGCCACATCTGGCTGGCATCCGTAGCACCGTTTTCGGATAGAGTTTTCCGGAAAACCGAGAGGATCCCTTATTCAAGCCAAATTCCATAATCATTCCACAAATAGCTATCCAGCTTCACACCACAGACGGATTGAGGATTCACGATCAAAGTGCGCACAGAACTTCGAACAAATCGTTGGAGCACATAAATGACTTCATCACTTGCACGGAGACACACCCGCTAGTCCATGACGACACGGCCACGGCCTCTGGTATTTGGACATCACACCCAACCACAAGCAATCGATTTCCTTTTCACGGAACTTTGTCCAAGTCGTCACCAGCCTGGAACCGACCGCTGGGAAGGAACCAACTTTCCACCGAATCTCGATTTTCCAAGCACCCACCGACGATTCACATTTTCACAAACACTTCCACGCACGACTGTGACTCCACACATTTTCTCCATTTGCTGCTTTTTCAAGCGAGGAAACGGGGTTCCCTCTGGAGTTGGAGCCCCGAACAGCACACGGGCGAGCTGTGACCCCTCTTTGTTCGATCGGATTTTTCCTCTTTCCTTTTCCGAGGAACACAATATTCACCTTTCCACACGCGTAGATCACGGTCCCGTACAATCTCGGATCGTGCACCCCGTTCTCGTAACCTTTTTCAGTTCTTTTCGGGCTTGGCAATCTTTTTATTGGGAGACGAAAAGTGAAAATTCAGATGCCCTCCGTTGTAATCCCGAATATTATTCCCGTTTGACGTAATAAGCTGGCTGCACTGCTCGGAATGACAGCACCCAGGTAGCCAAAGCGATCTAAACTCGTTGACAGCGTTGTCACTCGAACAAAGCGGGAAAAGTGGAGTCGTTGTTGTCAACCTCGTCCTCGCCGCCAAAGTGCAAAAATTGGTGTTGTCCCGACAAAGAATCCGTGATTATCGGAATTTCGCAAGAATTTCCTGTGCACTGTTACGCCTTTCTGTTACGACGATCACGCTTCGTCACTACAGCGCCACAGCGCCCAAAGCCAGCGTCGATCGCACGTAGGTTAGTCGAGGGATCTGAGAGAGCGGTGGTACTCCCGGCACGACGTCGGCAGACCCTCGTGGGATATTTCTAGAAACCGTGCCGCAGCTTTGGGGCCTGGTACCGTCCTAATTAACATACACACACAAGATGGCCAAAGTGCACATTACCAACGTGGTGGTGCTGGACAATCCCAGTAGCTTTCTGAATCCGTTCCAGTTTCAACTCACGTTTGAATGTATCGAAAAGTTAGAGGAAGATCTCGAGTGGAAAATGATATATGTCGGTTCGGCCGAATCGGAAGCGTTCGATCAGGTTCTAGACACCATCTACGTCGGTCCGGTACCCGAAGGACGTCACATCTTTGTATTTCAAGCGGAACCACCGAATGTGAGCCGCATCCCCGAGCAGGACGCCGTTGGTGTGACGGTAGTACTGCTGACCTGCTCGTACCGTAACCAGGAGTTCGTGCGCGTCGGCTACTTCATCAACAACGAGTACGCGGATCCGGAACTGCGTGAGAATCCACCACCGAAGCCACTGTTCCACAAGATGACCCGCAACATACTGGCCACGAAACCGCGCGTAACACGATTCAAGATCAACTGGGATGATACGCCGGCGAACGGTGTGGCCGGACCATCGAGCGGTCTGGATGGTGAGGTAGCGTCCGACGATATGGGAACAAACGGAATCCATCATCACGGTGAAGGCAACGGCGGCGACGACGATGATGATGATCAGATGGACGCCGGTTCGGACAGTAACTCGCAGCAGCAACACTCACTACATCATCATCCGCCCGCGGAACACGATGACAACAGCATTGCCTTGCCGCCAACGGAGATGCCCGAGTTCAACGAAAATTCGAACTCGCTGGCAATGGAATGCTGAATAGCGTTGCCGGCTGCGGGCGATCGTAGTATGATCCCGCACCCTAAGATGGCGAAAGTCAATTTTCCGGTGGGGATGATAGCCTAGGTTCTATTGCTGAACTATAGTAATTAGTGATTGAGTAATAATCTTTTGTTTGCCAAAATTTGTTGGGAGGATTACAAGCTCGCTAGAGCGTAGCATGAAGAATTCGAATTTTGATGAGCTGGTGACTCCGCTTCTGCTACATATGTTTACCAATATTTGCTCATTTTCTTTTGTCTTTTCGTTTGTTAGGCGTGCCGTGTTTTGTTTAACGGGGAAAAAAAATCTAAAATTCATAACTTGAAATCGATATCGATTGAGTCGTCCGATTCAGCGTGGGGTATAGAGAAGGTACCAATATTAAACGATCATTGGTTCCTACGATCGATCAATCGAAGTTGTTCTCGTGCATGAAATGTTCAGCGGAGCAGCATTTCAATTTCCTATTCCTCCACCGATGGTCGTTGCCATGGATCATCGCTGGTGATTCCTAATTTGTCTCATTTCTTTTTTACTCAATCGTTCATTTTTGTTCAGCTGAAAAAGGTGCCCATTAATGTCCACAAAAACGGAAAGGAAACATGTATAAACAAGCTCGCTCGCCTACCTTTTGTAAATAGAAGCTGCTCGTGAAGGTACAACATTTGAGCACCCAATCACACTATCACACACAATCATTTAATAGAACTGAGAAAGGAAGAAGAATAGAGGGTCACAGATGAATCTGAGTAACTTAAATGTAAGATTTTTGGAAAATAAAAGTGATGAAATGAAGTTGAAAAAGAATGATGCTAACCCAACAGGGTAACCATTGGTGTAGTGTTTTACCTCCGAAGAGCCGTGTTTCAGCGCAACGCCTGCTGGGGATTGTGGAGAAAGCAAACCATTTTTACATCCCGGTATTTTTCCTTTCCAGCCGGAGGACGACCACATCTGCTGCATACGCAATGAGCCTCATCTTGGTGACTGGAATGCCGGGTACGTGCCTTCTAAGTGTTTCTCACCCTTCGCACTCGGTCCATCCACACACCCGCTGATTTTCTTATTTATTCCGCCAACGATAGGAACCGGTAAGACTACGATCATCCGTAAGCTTAGCGAGGAGCTGCGGGCACGAGGCCTCTCTGTGGCCGGATTTTATACGGAGGAAGTGCGCAACAATGGTACCGGTGGTGAGCGATCGGGGTTCGATGTGGTCACCTTTACCGGTCAACGTGCACCACTAGCCCGCGTCCAAACACGCCCCGCAACCACAGCTGGTAATCCCACCGTCGGTCGCTACACCGTTTGTGTGGCCGAGTTCGAGGCACTTGCTCTTCCCACACTGGATGAGCGGCATCGGGCGCGTGTACTGATCGTAGATGAGATCGGTAAAATGGAACTTAAATCACGACGATTCAGTCAGCAAATGGATGCCATTCTGAAGGAGGTGAAGACTGGAACGGTTCGCTTTATAGCAACGGTACCACTGAAGGCGGCCGGAATTCAACTCATCGAGAAGCTTAGGGCCGTTTCGGGGTGCCAGGTGTTTCACGTGAAACCCTCCAACAGGGAGGACATTTATGCTGACCTGCTCAGTGCTTCGATGCGACTCGTATCTGCTTGAAATCACGGTACAGCAACCGTTCGGTTCGAATTAATTCACGCGTTTGTTTCGATTTTCATATGTCTGCCTATTTTTTGTTTTCGAAAACTGGGTGCAGACTGTGTATTTCATATAAATAAAAAAAAATAGAAACTAATAATGATTGTAATCATACCGCTGCGCTTCAACATGGCTTAGAAATATGTTCGTGTGTTTGTCTGTACAGTACGCACTTGGCGCTAGTAGGACCGTTAGGCGGTTAACCGTTCGAAAGTTGCCGATTGAAAGGGATACTGGAGGCGTTTCCTGCGGGACTGGCTAGCCCAGTGTTGGCAACCGTACCGAGGAACGCTCCACCGGAACCACTATCGCGTTGTGAACGTTTCCGCACGCGTTTCGTGGTTGCCGCATGGGTGTTGCGCTCCATCTCGCCGAACTTGTCTGCACGGGCCATCCAAAAGGCGTTCTGCCGTTCGCTAATCTCCTGCTCATCCACGCCAAAGCTTTCGTTCGGTGGCAGCAGTAAACTCCAGCAGCGCTCGGCTGGGTTTAACTTTGCCACCGAGCACAGTATTTCGCGAATTTCCTCGACCGGCAGTTGCGTGATGATGGCAAGATGGTGTCGCTCTAGTTTATCACATTTCGTAAAGCGGAACAGTATGTAGTCACGCGCCTTGCGCATCTGTTCGGCCGGTATCCCATTCGTACCAGAGACGCTACCCTCCGGGTAGATGAACTCCGATTGCGCGACCCAGTTGCCCCGGATCAACCAACCGACCTGCGGCAACAACCGTAGCACTTTCTCGGACGATATGCT
>NC_064875.1:51497041-51512041 GCF_943734745.1 Anopheles darlingi
TCAGCGAAAGGATGAGTATGAATCCTTCCGCCACCGCACGGAATACCACCGTCAATCGGGAATCGTGTGGCATAACTACCACCCCAACCTGCATCCACACCACTCTTTCGGTGAATTCGGTCGTGCATTCGTTGGTCTGGGTGTGTTTTCCTTCCAGACTCCCCTTCTAGAACCCTTTCCAATGGCAGTGCATAACAGACTAGCAAACTGGGAATTCAGACGGCGGTGCATGGTGGTAAACGTGGAGGACACGACTAAAAAAATCAACACACTGATGCACCATTTTCCCAAACATCTACAACCCTAGAGGATGATGTGTCTCTTGTCCTCAACTAGGATATCTTTTGTTGTTTCAAACTGGTAGCATTATTTTTGACGATATTATAGGGGAAAGCATTTTCAAGGGCTACTACATACTAAAAATAGTTAATTGATATGAATTGCCAATACAATAAAAATAAAATATTTGTTATCTATAAATTGTTACCATGCCAATACGTTGCTAGCGTTTAGTTAGTATTCTATTCCCAAGTTGCTAGACTAGATGAGCATACTATGGCTACTTTGATAATTTAATCTGATACTTCTTTCAAATTATTCATTTTTGGGAAACCTTAATGCCATTCTTCAGGGTGATTTTCATAATATTCTCTCCGCAAATCGCAACTCTTTTTCACGTTCGTACCTATAGATACGGATTTGCCGGATGTCGGTACCCATCTCCCGTGCACATGGAGGTGACGACCCGGAATTGGCTGCATAGTTCTGCGCAAACGCACACATGGCAGCTACAGCTTCTTGGGTAGTGGGGAGCTATGGTTCGTGTGGCACTGGTTAGTGCATGCAATGTACTACCACATCAGCTTGGCCACTCTTCACCGGCACCGTGCAGCATGGTAGACAAAATAAAACGCATGCAGCAGACGAGGGTTGCAACACGACTCGCTGAAGCCGCTCACACAGACACACTCAAACCGTTACCGTTATATCTGGGGCGTATGCCAATCGTCGATCGTTCTAGCGTCTGGCGAATATGCCACCACCCGAGAAGTTCCAGGAAACTCTAGTATTTATCTCCTAACGACAGAGAAATGCATCCTTGTACTGTATGCCTTATCTTCAAGAAGCCTAGAAAATTCTACGAAAAATGATATTAAGACTGAACCGCTCAAACGTCCACGGATGACCACGGAAAGAAAAGCAAATCAGATGCTTTACGAGCGAATTTATTCACGTCTATATCCTCGGGGGGTTCTATGTTACGCTCTTTCGCCGAAGCATAAACTGCGAAGCACAATTCGATTATGCGGAAAATTCATTTACATTCTTCATCAACTTATACTAACAATGAGCAAATAATCAAGTATGATGCTTAAATTAACCTACAATATGTTGTACCGGCAAGGGACGTTGTTTTATGTTATTCCATTCGTCTACTCGAGCTGTCACCATGCGGACGACACTGTATCTTGGGAGAAACCTTCCAAGAAACAAACAAACTAAATATACAAAATCACCCCACTGGTATCTCAAAGGCACCAAACAAACAACAAAGCAAACTGATCAAGTAACACGTTCCTTCCCCCTTTTCCAAGGTGTGGTACGTTCAATGTGCCTGATGCTTCGCCAAAGTGTTTATTTGGCTAAACAACGCTCCGGGCAATACTTCTTAATGTCCTTCCGCCATCGGTCCGATTCTTTGTCTACTCCAGACACTGTCGTCTGCGGTGCGATGCGGACACCTTAAAAAATGAATCAGTGCAGAGGAAAAATACTGTCGTGGTTCAGCGTGGATGTGACCTTTGGCCAAGAAGATTCCAGCTAGAACCGCGGCCCTGCCCTCGTTTTGTTGTCTAGTATTACGGTCACACTAATATCTTCATGTACAAGTCGCTTAGTCCCTATTATTTATCGTTACAGGATGCTGCATTTCTCTTTTTCTCTGCTAACAATCTCCTTATCTTTTCGCGGTCATATTGCCAGAGAGGAGACAGCAAAATTGCGGTCAGAGGGATGGTGGTGATTGTGTCGTTTGGAGTGGAGTAGAGTGGTTTTGATTGGCTTTTGTATGTCGCCTTTACTATTCCTTGTCTTCACTGGGACTTGGATGGTGAAGAAGCAATGCATCGGTCGCCATCTGTCCTGAAGTGCTTTCCTCCACCGCCGGATTCGTCGGTTGTTCGACATCATCCGTCATCACCCTTGGCCCTAAGCCCGAATCGATCACCACTAGCGGCTGTTGTTTTATGCGGGTTGGTGTGCGTGCGCGCACGTGTTTGTTGCGGCATGTGCGTATTTATGGCAAAAGCGGAACACGGTCCCCATCATTTAGATTTAATTGTAACGTTTCGATTTGTTTCCCGATCCGAAAAGTAAAGAAAAAGATAAGCAAAGCAAAATAAAATAAATAAAAAAACGAAAAAATAATAGGGTGGGCATAAAAGAGGAACAATCGTCAGAAAACACTTCCGTGAGGCTCAGTGTTGGCCTTTTAGTAAATGCTTTGTACGGTTTATCAATGAACAGCAGAAGTAGCAGCAATAGCGTCAGCAACACCTACCTTAATATTATTGTTGTTTTGGCAGCATGTAGCTTTGATACAACTAGCTTCGTCCGTGGTAGGACAGTCCAGAGCACAGCAGTCCTGCGTCGCACTGCCATTTAAACTGTTCGAAAATCCGTCCGAACCTGTGGTAAGAAGACCAAACGAAAAGAGAACATAGTGTGACGCACGATTAGAGAACGGATTATCAAATAGCCAGTCGCGAGTGCTGCTCTCCGAAGTAGCAACGTACCAGAAAAACTGTTGAGTGCCTCCAGCTCGACGAACTCGGGCTGTATGGTGGTTGAATGGATGCCTTCATTGTGGAAAAACTCCTTCACACGTTCAGCGATCTTCATGTACTCGGACAGATTGCGGCAGCGTATGTGTGCCGACGCAATGATACGATCGCCGGCCAGCTGCCAAACGTGAAACTCGTGCACTGCCAGCACACCGTCGACTTTCTCCAGCAACCGACGCTGGATGGCGTCGACCTGTATGTGCGTCGGGACGGTTTGCAGCAGAATAAGGGCCGATTCGCGTAGCAGCGGCCAAACAGATTTCAGGATCAGTATCACCAGCAAGATGGACAGGGCGGGATCCATGTATAGCTTATACTCCCAATCGGTGTACTTGACAATCTATAAAGCAGAATTTATAATACTCTTAGTAATTTAGTAACACCGATTTACGATCAAAACGAAATCATTTCCTTACCACTGCACTGATTATCACGACAACGCTGCCCAATGCATCACTGAGTACGTGCAGGAACGCGCCGCGCATGTTCATCTGTGTAGAATCATGTGAATGGCCATGGTGGGCAGGCTTTTTCGCAGTTGCTCCATTCTGTAAGACAAAAAGGAATGATTTATAGAAAGGGAACCACAAACGAAACGAACGCCTTGACTTCATATTGAACAATCAATCACGGCACGTCAGAGGAAGAGCAGAGAGTGTCTTAAAATAGAATGCAACATAATAAAGTAACAATTTGTTGGCTGCTTCCCTACTTGTTCCAAAACAAAATAAAACAGCTGTCGCACAGCATATTTATCGATCTAATTTACTCGTCTACCATGCCAGTTATGGGAGTTGCTGGTGGGCGCCCTGCTGGACAGCATATTTACCTGCTGGTACATGAACGATTTGTTCTCATTGTCATCCGCGGAGTCGCCGATTTGCTTCGCTTGCGAAAGTCCACCACCGTGCGAGTGACCAATGTGTCCTCCACCGTGCTCTGAAAGTAGAAAAAAAAGCATTCCATAAGCATCAGAAGAAGGTTCTTAAGCACACAGAATTGAAAGGACGGTTGCATTTCGCGTCCGACTTACTGTGCAATAAGCAAAGGCCAAGCAAGTTCACCAGCAGACCGATCACACCGACGATAATCAGCAGTTCGGGCTCGTGAATATGTTCCACTTCGATAAATCTGCAGTAGAAACGAAACATACGGTTAGTACATTCAGAACCCTGACGACAAAATCAAGACCCGGCATTGCACGCTTCACTACTTACCGCTTGCACGCCTCCACCGTAATACTGAAGCAGAGGGCCACCAGGAATACTGCATTCACCAGCGCACCGAGCACCTCTGCCCGTGCCCAACCGAACGTATTTTTGGACCATTTCTTTGGCGACATCTGTGGGTAGAGGAAAACGGCAATGATTTTATCAGTATACGGTCAATAAAGTGTAGTGTAACTACGCGTATCTTACCTTAATAGATAGGAATGAAATCACTAGCGCGGCTACATCGCCTAGCATATGAAAGCTATCCGCCACGAGGGCCATCGAGTTGGTGAAGTAGCCAACAATGATTTCGACGAAGAAGAAAAACACCGTCAGCGACATCACTGTCAGCAGACGGCACTTTTTCCCGTCGAACTTCGCCATCTTTCTACCGAAGTGTTACTCTTGCAGTCGTCCTATGTTAAAACTCCCCGTGGTCACTGTTGTCTCTTCAAAGAAGATCGTCTCGATCTCGGTCTTATCTGCATCCGGTGTCCTAGCGTGCGAAGGAACCGGGCGTGGTTGCGTGTGCTACGAGGTGGGCAACTGCATCGGGATCAACGAAGTAAACGGACGAGAACACTACAGCAGACTGTGTATGAAAGGGGCGGGGAATAAAAGTAGAATATTAAAACCCTTCATTTGTATTCAATTCAAGAGCAGTCAGATACTTTGCATGGCGGAAATAATGCGGAAGCCACCAGACCAGAAGCACGCACGCATGATCCTTCCGTGTCGATTTGACCAATGTGGAGTTGTGCGAAAGCGTTACTATAGCCCGGTGGCCGGCTGGCTACAATCACACAATATAACAGTAATTCCGTCAACGTTCGGCCAACGTTCTGGTGTCCCGGCATACATTATTGTCAACTACGTATTCTTTATCCATTCTCTCGGACGCTTCGTGACGCACTGGAGAGCTACTTGCGAACACGCTTCTAGTGTGCACCTTGGTACGTGGATTAGCGAGGTACAATGAACCTTACCTTAACTTACGATTCCAGCAAGAGCATTCTCAACACCGTCGACAGAGTGTATTGGAACGGAGTGTTGGTGCATTGTTTGCCATTTACTTTCTAGAGCACATCTCGCGGTATCGCAACCCAGACCAATACGCGCATGGATACGTCCACTCAGTTAGGTATACCTTTCTTCGTCCACACAGCCAGTTGGAGGAGATCCATTTACAATCTTGCAGAGTTTATCATCCGCTTACCCACTTAGTCGTTTTAAATGGTTTTATGATTTACACGTGAACTAAGCACATCGTAGAAGCCACACTACACATTGTTATGTTTACACAATACAGCTCACTTTACGATCTTTTAAATTGCTTTAATATTAGACTTATTAATTCGAGCTGTAGCTTTGTTTGTATCGCAGCTTATATTACCCAAAAGATGACTATCGGTTTGATACGCTACACCACGTACGGTGGCGCCATCACATATGGCACCTTACCAAAGGAGTTCAAGGTTTCCTCCTCAGAGCGACAGACCCCTCTGCTCTGTGTCGATGGAATCTTTAATGAAGCGGGTATTGCGAAAAAAAACGCGGTGTCCGTCCCCCGCTTGGAGCAATTATATACGTCTCGGTCACTGAAATCCCAATGTGGAACCAGCACTTGACCGGTAGCGATTCACTCGATTTTCGCACGCCAATCACTGTGATTAAATTGTAGAACGCGCGGGCGCGCACAAACTTGGTAAGGATCCGTTGTGCCGTATTGTAGCTCACATCCGACTGAAGAACAGCCGTCGAACTAATCAAGAAATGCTTCAGGCGCGCTCACGTCTGAGATCAACATTGTGTAACCAGTACCCAAGAGTATCGCCGGCAAAGAACCGTTGGTCACATTAACCCACAAAATGGTCCACTCAACTGGCTCTTCCGCCGTAGAACGAGTTGAGAAGCAACTAGGAAGCGAGAGCCAGTCAGCGAAGGCCGCACAGCACAGATCGTACCAAAGTGTTCGACTGCGAGAATTCTCCAGTTGCATGATTCTGCTTCGAAGCAGTAACACCAGTTGAACCATGATTGTGATAGCGTGAGTTTCATTAATGGATTGAAAGATTGATAAACTATCCAGCATAGCCATAAGTAAGCTACTTGATGTGTGGACACTTCTCAAGTATGATCGAGCATAAAGATTGATCCAATTAGCTCGCAATGCGTTGGGTTCTAGAACTGGGCCAAGAACTCCAATTGCAATTCATTCCTATGCAATGATGTTTGATGAAAGTTTATATACATTCTTATTCGCGGTAATTTACTTCCTAAATATTTTTTAAGAAGATTACCAAGCTTGTGCCAGCGGATTATTTATATCATGTCCCATATCATGAATGAATTGAATAAAATATATTACAGAGGATCCACAATCAATCATGCGTGTAGCGATATTTACGATGAACTGTTGCTAAGCTCCCCCATTCATCGATATCATTGCGATCGAAATTCATCGATCAGATAATGAGTTATCGGTAAGGTTGATTTCCATCCTTATCGAGGCACACAATCGTGCCGGCAATTCAGCATCGATAACTCTCCCCCGGCTTGTGGAGGCACTGTAACGGCACTCCAAGACGGGAACCCCAACGACGGATGGGATCTCCGCTTATCGTCTCTGCACGCGTGGTACATTTTGTTGGACAGATCGTGGGAACATAATTATTGATTAGCATTGGCGCCAGCAGCCTTGCTTGCCTGTTGTGCTGCTGTCAATTGCATCAGTTACGCACACACTCTGCGTTATATTAATACTTAATGGACAGTTATCCAACATATTACAAGAGTTTGGACATACGACAGATTATTCTCAATCTATTCGTTAGTTTTTTAAGTTTAAAAGAATAACAGAAGTAGGCTAGGTTGCACTTTGACAAATCCTGCCAATCGATCAACTCAGAATCAGAACAGTTGGAAAGGCATCACAAAAGGTGCTTACTAATTATGGGAAAATAGTAGACAGCAATCGGGAATAAAATCGTGCAACACAGCCAGCTTCCTATAGCAAACACGAATAAAGAAAATGACTCTTGGTTGGATGTACTGTCTATTCGCGCAGCTTCTTTGCCTGGTTTTATAAATCCATCTGCTTGCACGATAATGATTTTCATTTTCAAAATCTTCTTTCACAATTCTTTGTGTCTTGACTATCCTACACTAGACGATCAACCAGCTGCATTTCCAGTGAAATGATGTCTGCCACGTGTCAGAGTAAATTATTGCACTTCTGCTCACGATCAAAGAATCCTCAAGAAATGAAATTTGCTCTTCTTTGTAACAGAACGAAAGAATTTTCCATTCCTTTGTCCTCAGGTTTCCGCTAGTGATCCAATGTATGTATGGTAAATCGGAGATGATGCATCCAATAAAAAGAAAAAGGATTACCAAATCCCAAAATTAAATCTTCTCCAAATTTCGTTCCAGCTGTTGGCGTAAGGCACGACGTCCGCTTATAAAAGCCAAGCTTCTTCAGCAGCGCGGCTGCAGCAGTAGCAGGACAAAGCGCAAAAATCACGTTCGGGAGTACGCGATGCCCAAGATGCTCCGTAGAAGAAGAACCTGTTTGCCTCCCGCATGACGTGCTGCTGCTTCTGTTTTCCATTCCACTCACAAAGCAGCAGAATGCGCGCGTTAGAAGATGGAGCAGAGTTTGCAGCGTCGTGTGCCTTCGTTCTGGTGGATCCCTCGATAAAGGAGCGCGACCGTACGACGTGGCATCTTGAAAAGGGTTGCACACATGGTTGAGGAGTTGGAGGCCAACTTGCCCTCAATCCCTTTGTTGCAACAACGACCGCAGCAGACACATTAGCTTCTTTCAAGGGGAGCATTGGACGCACACAGTAGTGCTCGTCAATAATCGGTGCATCCCAGATTCTACACTCCTTGGCTCATCTTCTCCCCGGATGTCATAGTGTGCTAATCATCTTCGTTTCACCATCTAGAGCAGCATAATGTTTCCATCCAAAGCATTCACACGTGCACACCCATCGGGCCATCGTGCAATCGCTGTCGCACACAAAGGATACTCCAAAAAACCGGGCAAAGGTTACCCAGGGCTAGTGTTCTATATTTTCGCCACCAGACTAGTCGGTCGCAGCTTCTTCGCCCATCTAGAGCAGCGCACCGGGAGATCGATTTTTCCCGGGAGCGTCTTTTGAAGCAGCGAGCGTGACGATGGGTCGGGCGCGACCTCGAAAGGTATGCCACGTTCTTGTTGTGGCCAAAGGTAATGAAATATGTAGATTTTTGTGCTTTTGGCAGATGATCAGACATACGGTTCTGACAAATTCCAAATATTCCAGGTAAGAATTGTCTACCGTCTTCAGTTTAAGCATCGTTGTTGTCCTATCACGTGTTCCAAGATAACACCAATGGCCAATTGAGCAATGATAAGACCTGTGTCCAAGGTGCAGATAGCTTAAGATTATGACAGCCGGCACCAAACAAACAGCTGTACGAGAATGTACTTTATCACAAATTGTCCCAATTCCAGCTCAGCATGATTACACGATAATCTGATGCGATGATGGCCCATTGAAAGACAACAATGTTGCACCATTAAATTCACCTTAATCATCCATCGCACCCCACCAACATCGTACGTAGGGGAGGGTGATAAAAAGGCACAATCCGTCAAATTTTCCCTCAGAAAATGTCCCCACCCATTTTCACAAGAAATAACGAAAAATGTCGCACAATACATAGCAATGCTGGCCTCACGCACAGTGACCGTGAAACAGGCTTACTTCTCCCATAGTGCACGCGTGGCTACTACTACCATGGCGTTACCATGGTTACGATGCACAACGGTGCTCTGTGGCGCAATGAGACGCGCCGTGCGTTCTTCAGTGCCATGCCTGCCACCCTTTAGTCACCAAAGTAGGACACGCACCCGTACCTGCCACCAACCCGTCGCACGCCGCACAAACAGCAATATCACGTCACCGTGAATATGCAGATGATAGTAGTAGCACCCACTAACGCGTGTGGGCTCGGCTCGGGGGAGGGTGTTTGTTTTAGTTCTACTTCTTTGTGTTACCTCATTTCGCGGCGGCGACGCCACCGATTTGCGGTTCCTTTCCCCGTTGGTGACACATCTTGGGCACGCGGGTCCCGGATACACTATCAACTTTGAATATAACATCACCAGCAAGAAAGAGAGAAAGAGAGAGAGAGAGAAAGAAAGAGAGATGCTTTGCGATGGCCGTGTGCTACTAATGGGGGTATAACCGGGTGTTCGTGTGCGTGCGTGCCCGGCCACGATCGAGCATTATCAACAACCTCTTCCTTTCTGGGGGCCAGAGGAGGTGGCATGCTAGCGGGGGGTGTTTGCAGCAGCGAGTGAGCAGTGCGTATGCATTACACATCGCAATCCTCGCCGGGTGCTTGCAAAGAGACACCCGTGCGTCACATTGGCCACACGACACCACACCGGTGGTATATGAATTTGGGACAACCAGCTGGGATGCGTCAGGTAGACGCACGTACACGCACGAACGCACGCAGGCACACACATCGGTGCAGGTATAGGGGCTGCATGCAAATCGAACCTGTCGTATCGTGTACTTCGAGGATTTCGCTTTCGCTGCGCCTTATCGGCCATTTCAATGCGCCAGGGTTAATCGGAGACCTACGACAGCACCACCATCTCGGGTACAGTAGGCGCAACCCGTGAAGGCGCTAATGGTCCACCCGCCTTATGAGCAATCAACTGTCCTGTGCTCAAGAGGATACCCCCGGCAGCAACCAATTCGATTGGAATGCTCGATTGCAGCGGCGAGCGTCGGTTACTAGATTGGGAAATGGCCATCTTCGCTCACTTCGGGGCCAGCTGCGGGTGCGTCTTGCGATTGTAAAGCCGCGATAGAGAAATTGGACGAATTGACCAACCAGCCGGCTGGGATCGCTGTTGGGGCGCACGTAGAGATTGGGACAATCGTATCGATGAGATTCGATCTCTGCACGCGCATTCTACGCGCTCTACGTGCTCCAACACGCATGGCTTATCATTTGTCATCGTTGTGGTCACCCAGATAATGCCAACTGGGGACCACAAGGGGGGGTATTGGAACGTCTTAAGTTAGGCGCATTATGCCTGCAAATCAAGAGTTCCGTTCAATTAGTAGGCTGATCACAGATTCTCAGTGCAAACTGTAGCTGAGCTGAAAATGAATAATTGGTTATCGTAAAGTTCTTATAAAGTTCAGAAGCGTCGCATTTCACAACGGTACAATTTGGCTTCACCGGAACAAACATGTCGTAACAGCTATTTCACCTTTCCGTTGCTTAACTCTTTACAGTAAAATTGTTTTGGCTCTTCACCGGAAACACAAACACACAGCCACATACACACACACACAGGGGGTACGGTACGCGATGTCTTTTCGCTGCCAAGAAGATTTTGCAATTTTCCAGCACTCAGGTAGGTCGTACGTCGCCGTCACACGTCTTGGAGCTGGGCTTACTGTACTCCGTTACACACGTTTTATGGATTTAATATGTTTTTCTACTCAACATTTTCCGCTTCCAATGCACTTCTCTCCAGCGATACTCGGCACTGTTCACGGCCACGGTCCCCGGTAAGAGGAGCACGGACCAACGTAAAACGTCCACTTTTCTTCTTGCGCGCGTGTGTGTGCTTTTCCTGTACGCGCCGAGAGCTTCTTCACTCACTTTGCCATAGTAACATTACCATTTCCCTCTTCCCCCTTACTCTATTACTATTCCTCCACCCCACCATCTCCCCACCTGGTTCTAAGTGCGCACCCAGAACGCGTTTACTACACGCGTAACGGTCGTCGGTCTTCGTCGCGCGCCTGCTTTGTTCCAAAGGGGGGTTCGCTCGCTCGTTCGCTCGCTCGTGACGCCTGGCCTGCTGGTTCCGAGTGCAAAATTGTTTCTAGCAACACGGCACGGTGGTACCGTACGCGCGCGGCCGTTGTCGCTCGCAAAGAGACACCACCGAGAGCAGAACCTTGATGAAAAAACAAAGGATAAAAAAGTACGGTTCGCCAAGATTGGCACGGCACCATCGCGGACCCGTGACCGAAAGAGAGGGAGAAATAGAGAGAGATTCTAATTTCTCTCCTCCGGATGAATCAGGACGAAAGTGTTGATGCCAAACGGAATGGAGGCTTGTAATCAACACTGATAACTTACACCCTACCCTTTTGGCCATCGAACCCCCAAGGAACAGGCACTTGAAATGCGGATAAGAATATGAGTTGTAAAGCACTGTGCGCCGTCCGAGTGATTACAGCCCGATGATTCAAGAGGGGTCTTCAAACGACGGCAAACGCTTTGATATCGAGGCTACCAGCAGCAGCAGCAACAGCCACGGTCAATCACGATGGGGTTTGGGGGGGCACACAAATATAGCGTCATCATGTGGGGGTCCCCCTTGGCTTCGGTCGTGATCGGTCGAGAAACTTCTCGTCAAAAGGAATTTCCAGAAACATCACCCCCAACAGCGAGCGACAAGGAATTCGTATACGAGAAGGGGGTTACCTTTCCACCGTGATTCTTGAAAACGTGACGCACCTTGCCTCTGGATGATTGAACAGCGATTCTGAGGACGGAGAGCACGCGAGGACAAACGAGATTTCACACACTACAACTGCATCCGGAGTTGGTCAACACGCGAAGGGCTCAGCTGATGAAGTAGCACAATGCTCGATGACGACGATGGTTATTGCGGAACGCACGACACCTTGCACCACGAGGCTTTTGCTGATCACCACGACGATGGTGCACACGGCAGCAGGCAGGTAGGAGGACGCAAATTGAAAAAAGAACGCGGACGACCAGCCAAGAACAACGCGAGCCGAGGAGTCAGATTTTTTGCTGGTTTTTTGTGTATTTTTGATAAGGCCTGTCACCCGGCCAGCAAATGCTCGAATTCGAGAAACTGACAGATCGCAACAGCTCGAAAACGGCTAAACTGTGCGAATCAAAAGAAACTTGAAAGATGCCTGGTTTCCACCAATTTATTAAGATTGTAGCTACAGTATCGATTCATATGCATACATGTTTCTGTTATTTTCATATGAAATTCCTTCTTTGAAAAAGAAGCGACGATCAAGCGCCCTGATGGACGCAACAGCACTGCGTTGAAAACGCAAACGCATGCGTCTGCGTCGCTAGTCTGCTCGAATTCGAGAAGCTACATTTGTTGACTGGGGTTTGTTTTGATCCGTCCCCCTTTTTGTTGTTGTCATTCGCCCTCGAGACGCAATTCGCGGAAGTTGTGAAAAATTTGCTGCAGAATTGTTGAAATTTCCGGTGTTTAAACCAGTTCCTGAGCCAGCAAACGATCAACGATGTCTCTCCCGCGTAATATCGGCAGACTGCTGAAGGTTTCACGCACTCACAGCCTGCCCTGTGCGCTGTACCACGAGAATGTGCTGGAGCACTACGAAAACCCCCGGAACGTGGGCTCGCTCGATAAGAAGGACAAGAACGTCGGCACCGGTCTGGTGGGCGCTCCGGCTTGCGGTGATGTGATGAGGCTGCAGATCCGAGTGGACGACAACGGAAAGATCATCGAGGCCAAGTTTAAAACCTTTGGCTGCGGTTCGGCCATCGCCTCGAGTTCGTTGGCCACCGAGTGGGTGAAGGGCAAAACCCTGGATCAGGCGCGCCAGCTGAAGAACACGGACATAGCCAAGGAGCTGTCGTTGCCCCCGGTCAAGCTGCACTGCTCGATGCTGGCCGAGGATGCCATCAAGGCGGCCCTCGAGGACTACAACAAGAAGCAGAAGAAAGCCGACAAGTGAATCGGCATCTGCTGATAGTGGAGTGCAGGACTGGTAAACGGAGGTAGGGTGGTGGTGTAGAGGAAGCAGGAGTGTATGATAAGAACCGCTATGTCATAGTTTGTACGTCTGATGAATTGTATATGAATGCATAAGTAGAGGTAAATAAATAGATTCAACGCGTTGATAACACAAACTACGTGCAAAGATTTCGGCATCTTGTGCCGGCCGCCGGAAACCGCTACACCGGTGTTTATGTAACCAAGATTCGCGTGACTCATCGTTAGGCGCAATATTGTGAAATACTGCGCCGTCATTTTCCTCCTTTCCATCGCTTCGAGCGTGGAAATTCCTGCATAGAACGGAAGGATTTCCCATTTTTCAGACTCAATCCATCGAGGCTTTTCTTTCGTCTCCTACTAACACAGGGTGCTCCAGCGACTCTGCAGAAAAAACTCCGTTTACATGACTGCGGTTTTGGGAGTCGGAGTTTGAACAGGCTGGTCCAAAATAGAGCATTTTTCATACTACGGCACAGCCAAGGCACCTTTGTCCGTTTGAAATCCGCGAAATCCTTGAAATCGATCGATTGTTGCAGGTTCAGGGCCGCGGCAGGGAGCAAGCACCGAACACTGAAGACAAAAAACCAGGTGTGGCAGCCGCAGCATTGCAGCTTCCGAAGCATTACCGAGTGAGAGGAGAATGACGGCGAACCGTGCATTGCTGCAGTCCATCCGGGAGGACGATTTTGTGGAGTATTTCCTGTTCCCCGCCGGTTCCACCGATCCCCAGGATGTGCAACTGGAGAACAGTGACGCGAGCCTCGAGGTGCTGCTGCAGGACGTGAATCGGATTGCGGAAGAGTTCTGCCAGCAGTACATCTGGCATCGAGATGCCTTTCACGTGGTTCCCCGACCGAACAACGACTCCCGGCTGTTGATCGAAGTGGCCAACGGTATCGAAGGATCCCCGTTGGATGGCACCAGCGGCAGCAGTACAGGAGGTACAGTGGCATGTTGAGAAGGAGCGACGATAGTTCTCGCGACACACGCGCTAATGCTCCGCGGTTCCGTTTCTATTTTTAGCTCAACTACCAGCTCATCTGTACGGGATTTCCCACGTCGGTGACAACATCCAGGACGAGTGGTTCATCGTCGCACTGCTGTTCCACCTGACCGAGCGTCTGCCCGGACTGGCGGTACGTGTAATCGATGCCGATGGTGAGTTCCTGCTGATCGAAGCCGCCGAACAATTGCCCCGTTGGGCCACACCGGAAACCTGCGAGGGCAAAGTATTCATCGTAAACGGAACGCTACGATTGCTGGAAAGCAAGTTGGACGACGGAGGCAACCGTACGACGAACCCCGATATCGGTGCAGCACTGGAACTGGTGCGTGGTTCCGATGGCACAAAGTACACCGTAAGCGATGAGGTGATACGCTGCATCCGAGACCGGATAGTGGACTTTCCGGGTAAAATTACGGACCATCATCACCGGGCAACGGTGTACGTGCCAGTTGGCGTAGCGGCCGTTCTACGTGAGAATCCACAGCTCGTCGCACCGGCAGTGCTCGCGTTCCGCAATCGGGATCCGATCGATCTGAAAGTTTGCCGAGCAATGCGGTTCTTCCCACCGGAGTGTTGCGTGTACGCCAGCGTGACCTTCACCAAATGCCTCTATGCCATGCTGTCCCAGAGCCGGTACCTGCCCGATCGACGCACCGGTTGGACGATTCCACCGGCAACCGATCCCAACCATAAGGCACATCTGCTTGGTCTGAAGCTAGCCTGTGGCTTCGAGATATTGGCTTCGCAGGCCAAGGCTGCCCGTACCGATTGGGAGTCGGATAAGGGATGGCAGGGATACCGGGAATCATTGACCGCAAAAGGGTACTTCCGGGGCAACATAGAGGGTTCGCAGGAGCACACGAAGCTGCTTGCGATCGCTCGTGAGTATTACGCGGAGCATCGGGAATCGATGCGTTCGACGCCGAAGATCGGTGAAGAGATCGTCTCGATATTGCGCCGCAACGAGTGGGATGTGGAGGAACTGCGGAAACAAGGTGAAGTGATTCCACCGGCCGATAGTGATGATTGGATGAACATTTCGCCGGAGGAGCTGGATCGCATGCTGACGGAACGGTATGGAGCGAAAAAGTTGTTCTCACTTAACTGCAACGGTAA
>NC_064875.1:51517041-51607041 GCF_943734745.1 Anopheles darlingi
AATGAGCTTCTGAGCATTTGAATACTCCGCTTTATGAGGCTCTATGTGTAAATGTGGCGTCCGTGATGGCCTATTCGTGGAGGTGGTGGTAGAGAATGACTTCATTTGGTTAATTACTAAAAGTGCCAGAAGCACCAGAAGCGTCAGCACCTCGTCATCTATCGCTCTCAGCAGCGCCTTGCCAAAGTTACCGAAGATTAATATGTGATGCGAGGGTTTCCGAAATTTGAAATGCTTCAGCACCGTTTGATGTGCAATTTGAAAGAAGCGTTTTTATTGTTTCCGCAAGTCTTTTGCACCTGCTGCCAGCCTGTTTTGAGCCTGTTTCATCTTCAAATCTCTTGTTCAAAGTAATACCCATCGAGGTACGAGGAAAGTTCACTAACGGAATGCAATATATTATTTCACTTCTTTTTTCTGAAGTTCTTTGTTTTTCTTTTCGCGGAGGCAAAAACAACTCTCGTGCGTTCTCAGGTGTCTTTTGAGAATTCCTGCCATTCTTGGTACATCTAAAAAAAAGGATACCTGGCTCTGCCGGGTGCTTGCATATCTACTAACAATGCCATTCTGACGCCCCTTCCAAGCATCATAGTTTGGGGTTTTTGCAAGGAAATGAGCCGAGTCAATTCTGGCTGCTGGAGCCGTGTAGGGGGTACGACAATGGGGATAAAAAAGGTTGCTCCCATTAAACCCATTCCGGTCAATCGAGCAGTGCTTTTGTGTCTGGAATAATCGAACCACCGTCGAGGTATTATTATACGGTCGATACATTCCGAACTAACCGTCCGAAATAAAGCGATAAATGATCGAACCGAAGCATTCGGGCTTCTGTTCTCTTTTACTATTTTTGCTGTGGGCGGGTAGACCGGATGGCATGTTGAGGCAGTTTTGCAACAAAACATGATGCTTTTATCGGTTCTAATTCTAGAAATTTCGAAGAAATTCTACATCTACGTACGGATGCGTCCTTGAGTATGTTTCTTCGGCGATTCGTATTAGTCTATTCATATTATTCTTATATGAGTAGCTTTCAACGGTATCATTAGTACTCCGAATCATCCCGAAATTCTCTGAATCCTGTAAGTACTCGTGGTATCAAGATATCCTGGGATATCCTTGTATTTCACTTAGTAACTCCGATGAAATAGACCGACAAACGATCCTAGCATGTCTATAAGGCTTCAAGAACCTCTAGTAGCCATTGCTAACATGGCCAACTAGATCTATTCTCGTATCAGTATCAATACGAAATTAATGCACTATGCCTACTATGATGTAGGCCGTATTACAGTCCGAGTAAATACGATGAATATCGAAACCCCGTATCCGATAGACTGCCCCAACAGTACAACCTCTTGACGTATTGTATTATTGGAAAATGTCAAAAGACCAACGCGAGATCGGCGAGAAGTTGGCCAATCCGAGAGAAGTGGAATCCGTAGCAAATGTGGTGTGCGCCTTCGCGACGTTCGTTACAATACTGTGCTCGCAAGCGTTGGCCTCTACGAAGGTCCTCACTCACTCAGCTTCTAGCGTCCAACAACTCCAACAACACCTTGGTGCTGTGGCTGGCTTTTCCATCAACGGTTTCCAATTAAAAGAAAAGAAAACTTCAAAACCGAACGCGCTCAACTGCGAACGACCCTGCGAATGAATGGAAAAGGTGGTCGGTGGTCGCTGGTCGCTGTCGCGTTAGGTCGTCGAACGCTGGCCGCAGGAGAAAAATCGGTTCATAAATAAGGCTATATCGAGGCCTAATAGAGTGGCACACCTATCCTCGCGCGCCCCTGTCGGTGTGTGTCCGTTAATCGAAGCCCGTTGAACGTGAACACGGTTCCACTGTCACGATCGAGCACGGGGTAGTGCCTGGAGCTCGGAGCCACCCGCCGAATGAGCTAAGGTAGGTCACCGAAAACCGTTCGATCGCAGGACAGACTGGCAGTAGCAGTGGTGGTAGAAGTGAAGCGCAACAGGTTGCGCGGACTCAGCCTGCGGCCAGCCAGCCAGCCTGCCAGCTTCATTCACACGCCCCGGACCAATGTTGAAATATATATATATATATGTATGACACACAGACACGGAGAGTAATTGGTTTCGAGTCTTGGCGGTCTTGGCGATGTTTGGCCGCGACGGCCGCACGGTGGTACAGGTCGTGACCGTGGCTGGTGCTGCTGCAGCAGCTGCAGCATGCTGGCTTCTCGGAGGGATGATATCATCCCTCGCAGGCTAGACTCCGGCCCCCTTTCTGGGCCACCACCAGGCATGTTTGTCTTGCGGACACGCCTATATCTCCAGACTCACCAGCCGTGGCCACGGAGAAGCAAGGTTCGAGGTGTGAACCCGACGGCCGTCGACATTGTGGCATGCTGTCGAAGTCTGTCTGGGGCACCGTGGCTTACCCAATATCTTCAGAACAGCAGCATATTTCATTCAAAATTCAACAACCACCAGAAGACAGTACGAGCGCCGAGTGCTGAAGTTCTTCTCTCTCTGTTTCGAGGGGCGTAGTAGTTGGGTCGGTTGGGCAACTGGTCTCTCCTCCCCGGTACCCGGTAATTCTGTGCGAGATATGATACCGAGATATCGCGCCAGAGCACGGCCGGCCACGGTTAAAGCGAGGAGGGCCATTCTGCGGCGTAATCAATAAAGTAATGCCCGGTAATACTTCTGTGTGGCGGGGCCCCGATCTTGAGCGGCGCTTGATTGCATCTTCGCTTTCTGTGGGCAGCGCTTCAACCACGAGCTCCACGAGGTACGAGGCGAGCGAATCGAAAGATTTGCTGCTGCAGTGGTCGAGTGTTCCGTGGGAACTTGGCGTTCTCGGCGCACTTGCGCCACAGATGCCGACTCACCGGGACCGCGGTGCGGTGCCGTTGACGCCATTTATATTGAGTTGTCCGGCGTTGTTCGGCAGGCGAGGCGAGGGGTTCGATTGCGGGGAGAAGCAATCCAAACGGGGTGGTTGTTGTTTTTTTGTTGTTGTACAGTTGAAAACGTGAGATGACAAAGAGAGCTTTCGGTGCCAATAACCGTTTGGGAAGGATTTGTTGATTTAACAAGTCGGCAATTCAATTATGTGGTACCGTGCTTCAATCGTTTCTAATGTGTTGCATTACCGTTGCTTCCATTTTCCCTCCTCATGTTTTCAAATCATAGTGGAACATTTACAAAACAGCCTCTACCGTAGTACCGTTCGTGACAGCCTTATGATTTAGAGTTATCATTTAATTTACCATTATACCAGCTGCCTTTATTATACTTTAAGCTACGATGCAAATGCTAAACTTAAAATAAATTGTACAAAGATTATGAGAATGAAGCACATTTGAGCAAACATGATAATGAACTTCAATCAAAATGATCCCTGTATCAAATGAAATACGATTAAACGATGCTGCAAATCAACATAATCGTTTTCCCCCTTGTCTTCTAATCATTTTCATGAATTTCATAGCGTAAGTGATACCCTCCCTCATTTATTGCATTGCTTTGAACATTTTAACAGCAACACTTGGGATATCTCCTAATTATTTGAACAGATGACATTTTACAATGAACAAAATTGTAACAAGTAACAGTGTAACAAGTTTTGTATGTATCCGCGATCAGGTAAGCAAGACGATCGTGATTTGTTTGCGAGAAATGTCTCGTGGATTATACCAGAGATCAGATCAGGATTTTCAGCTTCAGTGGCGCATGGAAATTCAATGAAGGAGAAAGTTGTTGTGAAACTCATAACCATGGTTTTTTTTTCTGACCTACTACTGATTAGCACCAGCAACGAAGCACTTTTGAGCAAATCAAATGATTATACTGTTTGTCTTCATGATGTTCACATTAACAGAAAAGACAAAAATTATCTATTTAAATTGTATGAACTGAATAAAGGGTAAGGTTTCCATGTTGCTAAATCTGAACGTTTAATCATGTTTATCTTCATTAAAGTCTGCTTCATCCATTCTACTGCGTACTATTACGCTGCTCACAGCGATCTTTCCCTTGAAATCTCTTACCACATTCCCAATGTTCACTGCGTTGGCTGTCGGTTGTTGTTTGCTGGACGACCACCACGATTGTAGCGTTGCTAGGGTCCGTATCTAAGCTACCCTGCTGCTCCCGAGAGTTTCAAACGGTTTGACAGAACTTCATCTTTCGCACCGACAAACGCACCAAGGGAACCACACGGACACGGACACGGACTCGGACTTAGATCTGCTAATTGAACCGAACAGACCGGCACCGGGGACACAACAAACTGAACAAACTAGCAACACACCGAACTCGTTAGAAATCACCGTTGCGTTCCGTTCCGTTCCGTTCCGGATCGACCGGAGCGCCAATGCCCATTTGTTTCGACCGCAATCCACACTGTCAACACCGCGTAGACCTCACACCGTGTGGTGCGCTCGGAATCTCGGAACCGAAGGACCGGCTCCGAAGAGCCGACGACTGTGACGGTCAAAGGCCATAGAGCACGAGCGAGCAAAACGTTTGCTTCCTCGATTGGTCCGCGCGCCCGCTAATTAATCACCAAAAACACAAGCTGCCGGTGCAAATACGGATTCGGATTGGCCAAACCAACCAAACTACCATGCTCTACAACCCGCGGCGCACTTACTTATGCATACACCCCCCGGGGAATGGCCGAATGGGTTGGTATATCGGTCGCGACAACTTTTTGGTGGGGCGAAAGGAGGAAGCATCGTAGCCGTTAAAACAACACTCCATCGCGTAGCAGCAAATACAACATATGTATCCGGTTAGTGGTCACTCTGGTGGCGCATGAGGTGACAGAGCGTTCAACGGACGTTGAGTTGAGTTGACTTGACGACGGCTAATAATGACGGCGACCGTTGTCGCATAGTAACCGTAGATCATCTCACGTCTGCAACCACGAAAATGGTTGGCGCTTCAGTGAGGAGATCTAGCATGCCGGAAAAGCAATGCCTGGTTCTGAACTTCCTCACTTTTGGAACGTCCCTCTCTCGGCGATGCGGTGCCCCGTTTGAAGGACACTCGGGGTGTTGAAGAATCGCAACGACGGGAACGGCGTTCCTGGGCACTGGGAACTGGGAGTTCGGAGTCCAGTGAACGCTGCTCAAGGTCGTCCAGGGCCCGAAGGTGCCGTGTGCCCGTATCTTCAGGTCGATCTTCCGCCTGAAATGGTTCGCATCGTCATCGGTGCAACCATTATCAGCTCGTTTAGCTTCCATTTCCATTAATTATAATTTTTAAGCCCTCAAACGAAAGCGACCACCCGAGTTAAGCCCGACAGTGCTACTGTGTGTGTGTCTGTGTCGTAGGAAGAACTCTCTGGCTTTTATCTCTTCCCATCGGAAAGGGGTCGAGGAGGCCGGCCTGATATCCCTGGAGGCTGGAAGGTAGAACGCGAAACCGCAGACACAAGGACGCATCTTCAAAGTGATCCAACGCGCGGTGCGCTCCACCTTTAATGGATTCTTTTCCCTCCCTTTTCCTTGTCCTTGTGGTCTCGGAGTGACATCCAACTACCTATAGAGGTAGTTGCCGGTGCGCTGGGATGGCAGATAGAAACAATTACTTCGAAAAAGGGGATTCGCGTACAACGCAAAATCCGAACGTAAATCGTTTGGCCTAGGCCGGAACGCGGCGAAGGAAGAGAATTCCAGAACTAGCGGCCCCCAGGAAGCTGGTGAGGTGGTGGTGGCGGCAATCAGCGACAGCGACAGCGTCGGGATGGGTGGATCCGCGAACCGCGACAAACCGAAAACAATCGGTTTTAATCGGTTTGTCGGCCCCCGGAGGGCGCGCGACCACCACGCGGTCGGTCGATTGCGTTGCAACGTCCCTGGTTTTCTCCATTCTCGGCTCGCGGCTCGCACTCCCGTGGCTATCTTAGGAATACGATTATAATGAGCAAAATGCCATACAGGAGAGGGCGAGGGGTCGCCGAACCGCCGCAGCAACAACAGCAACAGCACAGGAGAAACCGATCGGATAAGGGCAGTCTGCTCGTGGTTGTGGTTTTGCTCTGTTCTGGCCGCAAGGTATGTCAAGTGGTTTCTTGCGCCAACGAGTACTACTCTCTTCTCCTTCCTCCTCCTTCCCTCCCCCCGGGGGGGGAAGCTCTCGAACGGGTGAGATCTTGTAAAATGACAGATAATTGATGTTCGCCCTTCGGCGTTCCGCGATGCGATGGCGATGCGACGGAAACGCATCTTTTGCTTCGGTTTCGGAGTGCTCTAGGTGCTGGGCTGCCTGCGCAGAGCAGTCCAGGGAACATCAAAAGCCGCAAATGCGCGGTTCGGACTACAAAATCACCGTAAAGCCTTCCAGACCAGATAAGAACCAGCCTACGACGTGTGCTCGGGAGTGACAATGTGTACGCGTCAGCCAGCCTGCCAGCCAGCCGGCCAGCGTTGTCATGTGTTCTATCTTCACAGCAGCACCGACAGGTACTGGCACTAGCTGCGGTTGCAACTGCAGCAGTGGCACCGGAATTAATGTCTTCATAACATACGACGCATTCTATGGTGTGCATTCTGTACACCACGGCTCATCCCGGTGGTTCCGGCTCGCTTTCATCAAGTAGAAGAAGGAGCCGATGGTATGGTGCCTCGGCTCCTCGGCTGTGCCCTCTCTAATAAGTCATTGCAGGATGAGGCCAACCGAGAAGTCTTCAAGCAGTCTTCAAGCACACATCAAAGACATTTCCTATGCGAATTCATACGGCTGCGATGGATCGCTTAATTATGGCCGTAAAAAGCAGTAGGCTAGCGTTGACCACAATGGTGGTAACAGGAGGAGGAGGAGAAGGAGGAGGAGAGAAAAGGCCCCAGACCCCTGGTACGGTTGTTGTGAACGGGCCCTGACAAATGGACACCTGGCCCCCAATAGACACACGCGGCCTACGACATTGAACCTTTCTTTATGGATCCTCCGCCAGCTTCTAGGTATGCGATTGCTGGCGGTGGTGGTATGATGATAGCAGGCGGAGTATCATGCCAGCAGCGTCGTTTACAGCCCCGCTACCGACGCGAGCGGCACAATAAATATCCGACAAACGGCAAGACCCGGCCAGGCCCGGACGACAGGTTGCTCGGTCGGTCTGCAAACATTTGCCTACGATGACATCTCTGGTTCGCTAAGCCCGAAGCAGCAGCAGTAGCAGCAGCAGAAGGCGCCTGCTCCGTCTGTCATTCCCAGGGCGGACTTGCTGCGTGCCTACTTGGATGATGGGCTTCTTTATTAGGTTAGGTTTTTTTTTATCCATTACCAGCACGCCATATTGTAAATTACGGAAAGCCAAATCAACTTACTTCCATTTTTATTGTCGGCTCATTTTATGGACTAAACTTCCCGTCCCCGTCTCCTATCCACACGCCACAAACGCAAACAGAGAGTGCTAAAACAACAGAAATCACTTTCGAACTTGTTTGACTTTCATGACTATGAGTGGAAATGTATGACGTGTAATTATCATTTTTCGTACAGATGACTTCATCGGCACCGACGGGGAGGTTGCAATGAATATTAACAAACGGTGACACGCTGTGCGCGCAGGACATCAGTTGAACAAAAAAAAATAATAAAAATACACCAAACAACAAAACTAAATGCGGCATAAACAGCACCACAGCACATCAGTAAACGGTAATTATAGTTGTTCCTTCGCTCGCGCTGAACGTGAACGCCAATCGAAACGCAAACAACAGCCGAAACACATGAGCACACACACATGGTTGGTGGTTGGTGCACATTTGAATGAATAATGCCGCCGCGAATCCAGCGAACCGTACCAGTACTGTACTCTGTTGTCCTGACAGGTGCCTGAAATTTGATAGTTTGACATTTCAACGGGGTATACGGTCGCAGACGAATGGCCACCGCGCAGCGCAGCGCACTGCTCCGTAATTCATTTATGCACTCTCGATAAACCAAATGACATTTTGAGCGTGGGAAATGTCCATCAATTAGACCGGATGGCCGGACAGCCGGACGGCCGGACGGCTGGACGGAGTCGGTTTCACCATTTGACGGCGAGCGCTCGAGCGAATTCGCTCCGGACCGGGACCTGTTGTTCATGGCGTACGGTAAACTGGCGAAAACGCGGATTTCAGGCCGGACAGAGAGGCAGAGGTGGATATACAGGACAGAGGCAGGTTCTAATACGCAGAATGCAGACCTAATGACGACCTCACCATCGTGTGTGTGTGTGTGTGTGTGTGTGTGTGTGTGTGTGTGTGTGTGTGTGCGTGTGTGCAGGCTGCCGTGCGATTCGTGATGCTCGACTAACCACGACCATCGGACCAGAGCTGGCAGAGGCAGCCCCGTCCTGGAGCTACAAATCCTCGTGTCATGGCGCACTTACAGTGGAGCCGCCTCTGGTCCAAACCCGAGCTCTGGTAGTACACAGCTGAACTGGACTGTGGATTCACGATAAAGAAAAAAAAAACCCTCGAAGAACGGCGTGTGTACGCTAGATTGAACCCAGGGACGTGTCCTATTTACACTATTTTATCCCGGTGAATGTGCGAGCATTAGCGACTATGGCTATATGGCTGCAAGGTGTGTGCGTCGTCTCGTAGGTCGCACCGTTCGTGCTTCAATGAATGCGATATCGCGCGGGAGCTGGGGACCAACCGGCAGCAGGTGTGTGTGCGAGGCGGTGTGTCAGTAAATTGTTAAATTTATTCACTTTATCTCTATGACTTCTCCACCGTAGTATACCTTTCTGCTTTCTTTCATTCTGCGTCACCAGATGAGTCGTCCTGGGTGGGGTATTCGCCCGCGTAAGACACACTCCGGTCCCAGTGCCCAGACGACTATCGGACGATGCGCTCGTTCGGACACGATAGTACACTTTCCACTCTCAGGACAGGCAGCGTTCAGGAGTGGTTCGCGACGCGACGAGTGGGTTTTGCAAAGTCGGTCACAGGCCCAATCGGTTCGAGGCAAGCCCATTAAAAGGTCAGTTCACTCGGCCCAACGGCGAGATGTCCGACAGCGCAAGGGCATACACCAAGCGCCTCAGCAACAGGAGGTGAAAACCGGGGCAATGCATTAGCTCCGCACAACACATTAGAGTGTGTGTGTCTTCGGTGCCGACACCTCGGGCATTTCGACACCGAGCGGCTGGTCTGAACGGTCGAACGTATCTCTCGTATGCGGCTCTGATCTGATTTACGCTTCCATTTGCTGTCCGATGCCCACACGACTCCCGAGGAGGCCCGAGGAAGACTTCCTGGTTCGCGCACTCGCTGCACGCTGCACGGACTGGCCGCCGTATGATAAATGGCGGAACCTGCGAGCGAGTACCCATAAATCGAACATGCATTCCTACATTCGGGATTTCCTTCGAGACGAAGAACGTTGATCAAAGCTCAGCATAACATTAGGACAACCGCGCTCTATGCCCTCCAAGCAGCAGCAACAGCAACAGCAGCGAACCTGCGAACTAGCGTACTTGTCGTCGTCCACTGGTGCCCTACATAGCGGCCGTCAACCATCGTTGTTGGAACATATTTCATGCACATAAAGTTCCGGTGGTTCCTCCGCTTCTGCGGTGCCCGGCGCACCGTTCTACTTCTATCCAGGGTGTCTACATTACAGCGAATAAATTGCATAAAAATGGCAACAAATTGTACTTCCGTCCTCATCGTCGTTACCGGCAGCAGCTCGCGTAGCGACGATCGCAATGTTTCGGGACCGCGCGAAAGAAGAGCTTCTACGTGCCTTAAACTATTGCACGGGGGGGAACTTGTTGAATACGTGACCAACGCGGGCGGTGTGTCTAGGTGAGTAATTTTTTGGTTCACTACTCGCCCTAGAGCGTAGCGTAGCGCATTGTCCTCGTAACTACTGGGCTATGTAACAACGAACTTATCGTTTCCATCAGTTTGCGAAAGAATTTACATTTTATACCCCGAAATACCGAGGAAAACATGGGACGTTGCCGCGCACAGAAGACATATTGAGAATTTTACACGTTGTTTCCCAAGGAAATGGGCTCCCATTTGTCCTTGCCTCATGGAGCAGCGGCTCCTGGGGGCTACTGGAGTCATACTTTCAGTTGACCGCCTAGAGAGGGGCATGTAGGGGTTAAACCATTTTCGGTAGCTGCACAGCCCTAGATTGGGGAGGGGTGTATGGTAAATTCCACGGGAACAACTAATCCCAGCTACTAATCCCGGCATTACCAGGCGATGGTTCCCTAGAGTATCGGCTGTTCAAACAAAGTTGCTCGACGAGCTTCTTCACCACACCCCAGACTTTTGCTGCTGCAAAAGATGCTAGAAATCGCAACGGAATGCATCCCCAATTGGTCGAAGGATTTGTGAGGGTATTGCCCAGGAACAGGTTGCACAGGACGACTCCACACTCGTGACTACCGACTACGACCGAATCCCATGCTGTGTCTACATCTCTCTCTCCAGGGCGAGTGCTAAGACAAATGGTAGCATTATGGAATTAATACTCCCCCCTGGAACGCCCAGTCCTTTCTCTCCTTTCCTACGGTGCCGACCTGCAACATTCTGCACAAATGTTGCCAATGGCTGCTCCTTGCTACTACTGCTACTGCTGCTGATGGAGGAAATTAAACGAAAAAGACAAGGAACTTATGTCAACATCACAGAACCAGGCAGCAGAGAAGCGGTGCCTGGGCAAGGGCTAATTAGCTAATTGTCACAATGGTCCTCGCCGCGGTGCTGGTCCCGGGGAATGCCACCCGGTACCCGGTATGGTCCGATGTGAATGTCCATTCATGCAGATCTTTTTTTGTTTCCTTCTGTTCGGTTCTGCCGGACTTCGTAGACTGGACTGGACATGGCTGGACATGGCGGAGAATGAGTTATGGAGTTAGTGACCACCGGTGGTGACCGGGCCAAGACCAGTCCAGTCCAGTCCAGTGGTGGACGGTCGAAAGTAAAAATAGTACTTCTGACTTGTCGCCGCACAAAATGCTTTAATAATGAAGCCCTAGAGCGGTCCCTACGTGCTGGACATATACACACACACCGGGGGCTTCAACGCCGTAAATCATTGTGAACCGTACCGTGCAGTCCGGACCATGTTGTTTGGCGTCCGGGAGGACACCACAGACAGACGGAGCTGGTCCTGTGTCTCTGTCCTTCTCTCCCTCCTCAAAAAGCATTCTCGTCGGTCTGTGTGTAAAGTAAGTGGAGCGACCTTCACCACTGTAGACCCCGGCCGGTCAGTGGCCACTGATGGAGAGGGGAGGTGAAGCAACCCTTATATGTCGCGGTCCATCGATGAAGTTAGAGTATTGCGAAAAGGGACAACAGGGACAGGGAGTAAAAAAGAGGCGACCGCCTAGAGCTGCCCAGATTGGCCACCAGGTGCTCCGGGGGGTCATCCTCTGGCATGATTTATGGAAGTGGTGCAAAGTGGTGCAGTTGAAACGATACATTTACCGGTAAACCCGGTACAACCGCGAATCGTGGCCTGCCTCTAGCTAGAAGCGTTGAAGCATAACTTCTACTCTACTGCGTGCATAGTTTGAGCATAGCGAGAGACCACCCGTTGCGTTACACCGACACCAGCGTAACCGATCGATCGGTTTCACTTTCTGTTGACGCTCTCAGACACACTCAGAACCGGCCCATTCCGTATAGCGCATCGCAAACTTCCAGCGGTCACTCGGTGGTCTGAGGGAGAACTTTTCTGCAACTTTTTCTGCTCTACTCTTTCGCGGTCACGCGGTTTTTTTTTTATGGTCAGACCATCTTCACCACCATTATGAAGGAAGAGTCGACACCAGCACCACCATTGCCCCCCGGGGGAGAATGATTTGTTAAGTTTTAGAGCTCTAATTAAGACGATAATGGTATGGAATGGAGAAACTCTCTCTCTTTCTCTCTCTCTCTCTCTCTCTCTCTCTGGCGGTTCGTACCAGCTTGTAATTCCCGCCTGACGTCGGTGAAGATAATGATGACGATCATGAAGATGATGGCGATGAAGCGGAGTTGCATCGTGCATCGGCCGAAGGATAGAATGTACATATTCCGGGGCTGTGGTCACCAGTGGCACAAAACGCGGAATGCTCATACTGTACATTGCGTCCTCCACCGGGGACTTAATCCTGGTTCAAAGTTTTGCCGAGAACGGTTTTGCCGAGAACCGCACGGAAACCTGGAAACAAATGCTTTTTAACAATATTATACACAGCGCAGTGCAGGTACCACTCCTGGCGGATAGTGTCTGTGCAGTCGGCAGTAGTGTGTGGTGCCGATTTGATACACCATTTCCACACACTGCAACCACTACTAACTGAACCTGTGCCGCTGAAAGTGCTTCAATTAAAATGCAACTCTCGTTCGGTGTTTCGGGTTGTAAAAAAAGCGAAAAACGAAAAACGAAACATGAACTCCTAAAGTGAAACACCACTACCACCACCACCACCAGCTACCGAACTTGTACCGTACCGGAAACGGGCGTGGAACGGTGGCGTTTGTGTTCGACGTTGGCCACCATCAATGGGTTGCCCGGCATGGCCGGTGCCGACAAAATCGAGAGCAGACCGATCCAGAGAGAGCGAGAAACCGATGCTTCCGTTTTGGAGTGTGGTAGGGTAGTGGAGGAACTTTCATTACTTTCGACTTTCGAACCAATTTCCTCCTCCCAAAAAACAAAAAAAAACGGGAACAATCTGGGGGATGGGGATTAGGGTTTTTCCGGGTTTCTGTGGTCGAGAAGTTTAATTGGAGTTCTGTGTGCCCACACCGAGTGATAATGGGGTAAATCAAAATAACGAAAAACGGCTTTTGGTTTATGTTGTTTTCTTTCTTTTCCTCTCGGGCGAGAGAAATAGATTGTGGAGCATAAGCTGTTCTAATGAGCTGTTCTGGTTCTGGAGCTTTGGTGTGATTTTCTGAGTGTTTCCATCCGAGTTTAGTCTGCAAACGTTGGTCCAAACAGCTGAGTCAAGTGTTTTAGGTAGGATTTGTTGTGAAATGTCTTCCTCCAGCCAGAACCTGCTGCCTGAGAGCACTTCATAGTAATGAATGTCAAAAGGACCCAATTTGAAGTGATCCACTAACCCCTGCTTGTTGACCTTACCTTCGACTAACCTGCCAACATCGACCTGTCCTCCACCGGCTCTGCCTTGGGTCCCCACTGTCGCTAACGATTTAAATCCCGATGATAAACATCACTAGATCGAACGAACGAACGAACGAACGAACGGCGATGATTGGCAGTAAATTGTCCATCAAAAATGCTTCCACCGTCACCGATGACCTTTTTGTTGTGCGCAATCGATGAGATCGGCGACAGGGCAACGGTAGGGCCAGGGCTAGAAGCGTGTAGCGGTGGTCGCAGCTCCTCCCTTGGCGCAGCAGGAATTACAAGCAATGCACCACAGCAACAACCGCTCTACCTCTCCAAAGTGCCTCCATTTGACATTCTGACCCACTGCACAATCGGTGAACGGTCGATCGAAGATCCGGCGATCCGGCAGCTGTTGCCTCGGGCCTCAGGCAAGAGACCGCGGACGTGGACGAGGGGGCGCGCTCCAAAAATAAGCTGGAGCTGCCCTGGAGTATGCCATTTGCTGGGCTTTTCGGTTACGGTTTGGTTTTGCGGTCATTGAAGCACTTGACGGTGCTAAGGTAAAGAATATCCCAAGATC
The DNA here is from genome assembly GCF_943734745.1 of Anopheles darlingi. Classification (NCBI taxonomy): domain Eukaryota; kingdom Metazoa; phylum Arthropoda; class Insecta; order Diptera; family Culicidae; genus Anopheles; species Anopheles darlingi. The sequence continues at coordinate 51,530,672 of NC_064875.1, forward strand.
TTTACGCCCCGAAGCCAGATTCCCCCAGGAGAGAGAGAGAGAGAGAGAGCGAGCACCTTTCGAGCAGTCAGCAGGTTGGTACAGGCGTGCCAGAACGGAAAACCACAATAATGACAGCACCACTTGACACACAACCGGCCCTCCCCTCCTTAAACCACCCACCAGTTGTTTGGAACCGAGCGAGAGATGCCCTGGAATGCTCAGTTGCGCCGTTGTCAGCAAACGAGGTACCTCGATCCACGATCCATGCCTCGGCGTCTCCAGGACTCAGGCCATCCTTCGACCACCCTTTTACCTTAATGATATTTCCCCAGGCCTCCCCGTCCTCCCCTCCGCGGGGGCTGATAACATCTCGTCCCGGCTTCAAGAACGCCTGGCCCTTCCCACCGTAGATGGAGATCGATGCCGTGGCTCATCTCGTTAAGGTTAAGTTTTCACGCCAATCGATTTAAGACACAAACCCGGAAGACTCTGCGCTCTGCTGAGGGTGGCGGGGCTAGGAGTGGGTGGTTACAAGTAAATTGGTGTTTTGCCGTCCATGGAGGGATACGGTGCGGAATGATGGATGGAAGCGAAGGGCCACGGGCCCCGTAGTGGCAGCGGCACGCGGGAATTTCAATCAAAATTCATAATTCAATAATTCCACGCTTTACAGGGCTGGTGTCGAGAATGGCAGAAGGCAAAGAAGAGAGGTGCGGTGTGCGGTGTGCGGGGTGGTATGCGGTTTGTAATTGTCGTCTACCTTAATTCATCAAATCGGTTCGAACGGAATTTTCTTCTTCTTCCTCTTCTCTTGTATTTGGTTCTTCGGCTTTACATCGAATCACGGATCGAAGTCGACTGTGGTGAACGGGATTAAGGTGATTTGTTTTCGTTTTGAGGTTATGTCACCTGCAGAAATGGCTGAAAAGTGGGTTGCTTCGTTTTTGTCTTCCCTCCCGTCATTCCCTCATCCAACGTCCTCATTATAAGCGAAGCGAGTTCGCCGGGATTCACCACAGGAATCTCTCGCTTATCACGGTCAAGGCAGGAAGTGCCAGCCAGCCAGCCATCGAGCATCTTCCTCGGTCCTCGAACGTAGCACGCGCGCGCGCTCGCCAGCGGCGATACATAAATCAAGTTTGACAGTTGGAATACGGTTTTTCGCAACGACGCAAGCAACAAACGAATCGGAAAAGTAGGCCACACACACACACACGCGCCGGTCGGAATGCCAATTTCTAGCTGGCCGCGACTGATAAACATCCTCCGTTTTCGATTCCCGCACACACACTTAATTATGTTCCGTGCACGGGAAATAGAAAACAAAAACTCCCCCCCCCCCCCCTCGGCCACCTTGGGCAGCACTTGGGATCGTGGGAAATTGGCAGATTTGGGAGGAGAGGAGTTTTATTTTGATTTTCAATCGAAACGTGCGCTCGGAAGGGGAGCCTTAGCTTTTTTGTGTTTTGTTTTGGGGGCCGGATACCAAGAGTATGTGTGTGTGTGTGTGCTTGGAGGCTGAGACAAAAAGAAGAAGGCGAAGCGAAAAGCGGCAGCAGGGAGGAAGAACCGAACAACAAACGGCCAACAACTTCACTTTCAGCCGCAGTCCTCCGCTGTAGTGCCCTCGAAAAAACGGCACTTCAAATCATGTTGTTGTGTTGTTCTCCGGACAGTGTCAGTTCCATTGGGGCAATACATCGCCAACACCACCAACCGACCAACCAATTCATCCCATGCCAGTCCATTGGAGAGCACAGACCGCGAGACCAGAGCAGGCGGCGAAAGTTCCTCCTTGTTGTTGTTTGATCTATTTTATGTGTTTCGTGGCGTTTCGTTTTCCATTTTTTTTTGTTTTCAGACCCGGTGAGGTGGGGTGCAGGGGGCAGGTGGTCCCTGCCCGGGGTGGTTGGTTGGACCATGATTCGATCTTGTACATCGAGCCGACCAACGTTCCGGTCCATTTACAGCCTGCCGCCATCGGCCACCCATTCTCTCTACTGTTCTATATCGGTGGAAAAGGGTCTCCCCAGTCACCCAGCGGACAACGGAACAATACGTGTCCCAAAACGTTACGTACATACCGGCATCCCCCACCAGGTGACCAGAGACAGCGAGACGCTGCTGCTGGTGGGGGTGGCACATAAAGAAAAGGAAATGTTTTGGGAAAGTCAACATCCTCCTATAACCGTACCGCACACACCACACCACACGACTGCGGGACATTGTCAGATGTTTTCAATGTCTTTTGCCAGCGGTGGGAATGTGTGGGCCACTGGAAACTGGAGCAATCCAGCAACCAAAGAACCACCACCAACCACCTCGTTTCCCTCAGACAAACATCTTTCTTGGCGAACGAAAACGAAACAGAGTGCCGCGCTTCTCGCTATCCCCGTATACCGTCTATGTCTGGAGGGCGGGCGAACGTCAGCCCCCCCCCCCCCCCCGTCCCTGGCCGGACACAAAGAATGGACAAAACATCTCATATACGCCCTCATGCCGGGGCCAAGCACAACCCCGAAACAAAGTACCCCATAAAGAGTGGACTAAAGAGCCAGCAGCCAGCGCTACTTGAAGCAGCAGCAGCAGTCCGCGTGGAATGATGAAAAATGCGCGGGACGCGATATGAAAAGGAAAACCACCACGGCCCGCCCCCTCCGCCCGAATGCGTTGTCTACGATGGTCCATTCATATGCCGCTGCTGGGCGGCCATTGTGAATCAGTCACCAACACCGCAGTGGTCCACGTGCTTCACGTGACCGTAAACCGAAAACCTTTTTTTTTCGCACCGTCACCGTCACCGCCTACACACACACACACACGCGACTCGCGGAAGGTCAGTTCCGTCGGGCCGGGGTCGGGCCTAGTCCGGAGTGACCGTCAACCCGAGGTAGGTCGTGAGATTTGATGTGTGACAGACCGCTTCAAATGGAAAAGGGCTCGCGAGTGGAATGTGTTGGCGGCACAGATAAGCACTCGATTGATTCGCCGAGTTTGAAGTTCAAGTCCAGATTTACAGAGGGCATACCAGGCACCGAGGGCTCTTGATAATGATGATAATCTATGGTTTTGATGACACTTGGTGGTCACAGCTTGGATCCACAATCGCAGCTTATCCACACCACCCCAAAAAGTCACAGTCTCGAAGGCCTGCAATGTCTTTGTGGTTTCTGTTAAACCAACTCCTCTTATCAAGCTCTACAGGCAACTGGCAACTGTCACCTCAAGTGCGAGACCACTCTTGGACTTTTCACCCATAAAAAAAAGAAGAATCATTAACGACCACGACCACAACTGACGACGTGGACCAGAATGGAGCTATAAAGTGTCCACAGTGGCGTCAAGGCGTTGGATTGCAGTACGGGACCGGAGCGGGTCATAAATTAATACGTCATATCTTCCGACAGCAAACGCACACGGGGCGCTCACGAAATCAAACAATCAAATCATCGACAACATCTTGCGCGAAGATGGCGAGCGCAACGGAGCGGTGGAAAAGTTTTTCTAATAAAAGCCACACACATAGTGGTGCTTTGTGTTGCCATAGAGATAGAGGCCACCATGGCAACCGGTGACAGAGACACCATCGTCGTTCCTTACCTTACGATACAGTCTGGTAGCAGGCTATAAAGGGCTGCTCGGACGCTGGATTTTGACGCTGGATAAAACACTTTGCAGCAGCCGGTACCCGGGGGGACCCTTTGCAGTGACCGTTGGTATTGCGCAGAGGACAAGGAGGCTGGTGACAGCCCGGCCCTTGCTCAGTGTCAAGCTGTCTCAAGCAGCCGCGGTGGTCCAACTGGAAAGAAAGCACAAAAGCGAAGAGGAGTGTAAAAAAAAAACGGTAAAGACAAAGTTGGAGGGTGTCAGCAGCTCATCGGTAATCACCGATTCGGTCCGTTCCGATTAGTGTGGTGTCCCTCGGGCGGATCCGCATTATGATCTGGTTAGGTGCGCCTCGCAGCAGCAGCAACAGCAGCAACAGGCGAGTGCCAAGGTGACGACGGAACGGTAAGTCGCCGTTGAGCCGTTGTGCCGTTGCTGTCCGCGGCGGTGTTCTGCTTGTTCAATGCCTGTGGATGCCCCACAACCGAATCGTGGCAGTAGGTTAGGTCGTGCGGAACGTGTGTACTAGCCCCACAACCGGTATAACTCGTAATCACGCCAACCCAAATGACAGGATAACGGTGACAACACACAAACGGGACGTCCGAGCTCGCGATGTCCGTTGTTGGTTGTTGTAGGGAATGTATAACAGTATCTTTCTCTTTCTCTTGTGGCACTATGTGCAACGTTGCGGTGCAAGTGTTGTGCGGGTGACAAGTGTGTACGTAATTCAATCTAGCAGACCAGCCCCGCACCACCCTTTCCCACTTGTTCCGCATGTTTTAGTCTCGTTTCGCACGAACTTGCAACCACGGTGCAGGTTATGTAGCGTCATCATCACTGAGGCTTCAATGGCAATATGAATCGGAAGAGAGAGAACCGTACGGACCGCCTTCGCGAAGGTGCACTGGCGCGGTTTACATTCGTTCCGGTGTCCGGATCGATGGGAACGCGCTAGCGAGGCGCTAATGGTGGTTGGTAGTGGACGCGCAATAACGCGCGCTCAACAACAGCACGACACGGTGGCACCAATAATAGTGCCAATATGGCGCTGACGCAAAGACAACAGAACAGGCCGGCGGAATTTGATTGTTTTTCCATGTATTTCGCTCGCGGAGACCGGATACGGATACGGCAACCGGAGGAACACTCTCCACCATAAGCTGTTCCCATGTTGTTCTTCTGTTACCGATTGTGTACTAAGACCCCAGGCTCCAGGCGTAACCAGTGCACCACCATATGGACACCTGCCAGGCCACGGCGTAGCAGGGGCTTATAGACGGTCGGTCTGTATCCTGCTGTGGCTAGTCGTCTCGTCGTGGTGGTCTTCCGCTACTATACCAGCAGCAGCAGCAACCGAAGCTGGCACCAACAGGACGACAATGTCTGGTGTGCTGCTGCTGCTGCTGCTCTGGGGCCTCTTGCTCTATGGGATAGTCCGGGATTATTTCTTCTGTAGAGAAGCACCGCGGCGCGCTCGTCGTCGTCGTCGTAATAGGAAAATCTAGTAGTTTGGCACAGCATGAAGAAGTCACTGTATCGATGCATGCGTGCGTGTGTGCGTGTGTGTGTGTGTGTGTCCGTTTCCTGTAATGCTGTATCCTGTAGTTACAGCCGTTCCCCTCGGTTTTGCTCTCATCTAGGAATCTAGGACGCATTAGCAGATTAGCAGCACGACGGCGCTGATGATGCTGATGTTGCTCACAGACTCATGCGCTTTATGCAAAAAACCGAATCGAACCCATTATCGATTCCGGGGTACCGATTGGAAATCTGATAAAACAGCCCCAGACCCAGCCATCGAGTGGAACCGGGATGGTTCATTAATTTCCATTCCAAGGACCGCACACGGTGGATCATCATCGCTGGGGCTGGTTGGCTGGCTAGCTGGACTGTGCACTCTAACTCTACGGCCCCATACCGAACGACCTCTCCAGAGCAGCAAAATTAACATAATTATGTGCCACCCCAAACCAAAAACAAAAAAACTAATGCGAAACCGATCGGCGCACGACGAACAGAACTGGGGCAGGAAGGATCATTTTTCATTCCATTTGAGGGGTTCCCGGGGCCTCGTCTTTTGTCTTTTGGTCCGTGGTCCCGAAAATCCCGAAATCTATTTTCTATAAGCTACCCTCCCCACCACAAATTCCAGGTGGCATCCGGCTTCGTGAGCTATAATTTGCGATCAAACCTCGTGAACGTTCGTGCTCGTAAACAATGGGAACATACACACATACACGGGGAATTCGGTGCTTAATTGATATCACGCTGTGCGTTTTTTTGCGGCTTCCAAATCTGAGAATTCGAATGAGTTGACTGCTTCGCAAAGGCAGCACTAATTATGCTCCACTTTGGAATCGTCTTCCCTTTCTATCACGCAGAGACAAGACGCAGGGAGTGCGAGAGGTGGATTAAAGTTTAACGGATTTCGGATTCCAAATGGTTAACGGACTCATTTTGATGGATTGCAATATTGTTGGAGCGTCTGTTGCGTGCGCTTGTTAAGTCAAACAGGCCCACGACGCACGATGATCATCGATTGGCGGCTGCCAAATCATATTCCAATGATCATCCCCTTCCCGCCGGTCAGTAGTGAAAGACAAACATCGAAAAGCTCCGAAGCGAAGAGCAAACAACGCCTTAATGGCTGCCCATTTGATATGTTAATTGATCATTAAAATGCGAGACTCAGTTCGAGGCTGAGCGGGACCACATCGATGCAATCCAAACCGAGACCCCTTCCCTTCTCATGGTCCGGTCTGGGCTAACCAGCCCGTCTTTTCACACGATGCTACCGGAGACCGATCGACGGACTCCGACTGACGAAGTGTAGCCGCGGTAGCTCTCGCACACTTGGCCGGGCCGGGCGTGTAATAAAGTCGTGATTCCATAATCTATTATTGATTTGAATGGAATGGGTGGTGGTAGGCTTTAATGAACGTGTTACGCTCTTCCGGACCGCTTTTCCCGAAATCATAATCATTTGACAGGAACCAATTAAGGCGCAGCAACGCGCATTGGAATGTCCCACTTTTGCAAGATCCTGCTATCGCGGCGCATCTCCAGCTACGCAGGTTGCTTGGATAATGGCCGGGATAATGGTAAGGGATGATTGAGAATTAAAGCGATGAAGTTGATCACGATCTGCATACGAACGCAGCACAGCAGCTACTTCACCGTCCGTGAGAAGTCATTTGAATTTCATTATCATTCGGAGGCCTCTTTCAGTGGTTAACAGATAGCGATAAGCGTTATCGGAAGGGTGCATCAATGGAACCATGTCGCCCCGTGGAATGTTGTATATTGGTTGCACCTGGTTGGCGTACAGCTGTATCAGTGTCTAGGTGTAATACTTCTGTTATCAACGAAAGCTCCTTTCGGGTTCTTGAAGACCAACATGCAAAAATCAGCAAAGATCACGTGAGCAACATAAAGTGACGAGAGTAAACGACAACAACTCTCCGATAAGCGACTGATCAATCGAATAAAGATGTTAACATCATAAAATGCGGCCAAACAGCGCTTCGGGAAAAGAATCTTATTTAGATGCATATTGTTTGTGTTAGATTAATCAAACTGGTACCGGAAACGGATTAGATCCTTACGGTCGAGCGTCCCAGGAGGACGATATCCCATATCTTCATCTACTCCAATCACCAGCAATTCATATTCAAATGAGTTGGGGGGTCTGGGTCCTATTTTTATCTTTCGCTATCTATCTACAACCCCAAAATCCGGGTCAGGGGTGCAACAGTGCACCCTGAACGTCCACGACCATCCCCCAGTAGCCCCCCTGCGGTGCGGTACGGCCATGACATGATGATGTCTCTATCCTCGTCCCCATCCCCACGTCGCAGCGCAGATTCGGGACGTAAAATATCAAAAGTCAATCAACGGTAACGTACGCTGATGGTAGACGACGGTCCCAGGGCCGCCCAGGTTGATGCTCTGTCCTTTCGTGTGCCCCCACACCGGCGGGGGGGCTCAAGCTAATGACGATCGAGTGACTCCGGACACCGGACTGCGAAGAGTCGATCGGTGACCGATTCGGACCTCGGACAACGGCGATCAACTGGTCGCGCGACGCTTGATTGCGCAGATTGCGCACTACGAGGGAGAGTGACAGCTCAAGCGGCGCGAACGGAGCGACGGAGAAGACGAGTTCATTATCGGCCCATGTCCATGCTGCTGCTGCTGCTGCTGCTGCTGCTGCTGGGTCACTCATCATGAGATCGCGGTGATCGTGAGCATATATACATGTGTCGAGAGTATAGAGAGCGAAAGGGGCAGGAAGCGAGGTTCAAACAGAGAAATTAATCGTCCACCTTACTCGCATCGGCGATGAGAAAGAGAGGAATGCTACGGTGGTTGCGGAAATCGCGTTCCCATATCTGGGTACCTCCACGGGATCGTCACGATATGCTCCGTCCGTCCGCAATTCCCCCCGGAAGGGTGCTTTTGGGCATGACGAATTGGGGAAGAACGAGCACCGGCCACAGAGGTGGTGCACGATGCACTTGCACTTTTGCGCCACAACGACAACGGTTGAAGGTGTGCTGCTGGTGGTAACCACCACCATGATACCACTAGGGGTGCGGGAGTAAATATCTGGGAGGGCTCGCTGGAAGCAGCAAGAAGCGCGGCAAGAAAAGCACCACGAGAAGTGCAAAACCTGTCTGTCGGCAGCATCGTGAGGCCATTTTTCTGTCAGATGCAATCATTAATAAATGCGTACAAGCATGATGCTGCTGCTGCCGGTGCTGCTGCTCGTGTCGTGGTCGTGCCCTTTCGCTCGTGGCGAGAAGACGAACGGGGAGGCGGAATAAAAAAAAAACGGGCGAAAGGAGCGATCATCACCCCCTTAACTGGGACACACTGGAGCTGGAGGTGCGCGGCCGCGGAAGTTCACTGGCTACACACTGGCTCACAAGCTGACAGTGTTTGCACAGAAGAAGCACCTCAGTCGACTCGTGGTTGGAACGCTGGAAGGATTCGTCGGTTGGCACCACGTGATCTTTTCCATCCGGCCGGATTGGAATGTGTGTCAGAGAAGCTGAGAACGGTTGGCAGAAGGCAGGGTCCTCACGGTGTGCCAGATCCGAGCTCGCTCGGAAGTAGGTTCGATAACGGAGATTTACAAATGGATGCACACGGTGGTGCCTTGATCTTGACATTGGCTCGATTGCGTGTATCACTCCAGCATCGTGGTGCTGCTGGTGGTGGTGGTGGTGGTGTTAGGGGTGGACACAACACAAGTTAGCCTGCAACTAGTTAGCAATCACATTGGTCAAGGTTTCTCTCTTTTTCTCGAAGTTACCTACTAACAAAAAAAACCGTAACACTGTTGACCCAATAAAACCCGGTCCCTTGGTGGGGCGGCGTGCGTGCCACTGGCTCTTGCGAACACGGATTCCGGATTACGGTTGGCATGTGCATAAATTGGCCGGCCGGTATTCCCTCTCTCTCTCTCTCTTACTCGATGCTCGTTCATTAAGAAGTGCTTAAAGGCCCAGTTTAAAAGCGCAATTTTATCACGAAACAGCAAAAACAGGACCGGACACGACTTGTTCGAGATGGGGACGACATGCGGTGCGGCTTAGAGAGATAACTATTCCCTCAACAACGTTCGTTAAAGCAGATTAGGGGAGGCCATAGAGAGGTTTAAATGCAATTAATTATAATGGTGCAGTTTGATTGCAATTCAATAACATAAAGTTGAAGAGCTTTCGACAAAGCAAGCATTCTGTTCAGATTCTGTAAGCAAACAAAACCTCATTGAACTGTCACAATCGATGCTTTTCAAATCAATCATTGAAGTTTAATAGATTTGAAAATAGTCATAACTATCTAACTATAAGAAAAGTTTATCTAATCGAAGTTCTCAACACAAAACACCTTTCCACATGAGTTACATATTAATTGACATTTTGTTCATTCGAACCAAGACGTGTTTACCAACTGGACCACAGCTTCCACAGCTTCACCTGCCGGTTGCTGCCCGGTACAGTGGACACAAACAAACACAAACACAAACACAGTAAGGGTAGAGGGTATTAAACGAGACCGAAAATCACGTCGATTTGCTCCGAATTGGTCCGGATTGCGAGCTGCAGCAGCACGTTCTTAATACTGACTCATAAACACACTTTCCCCAAAAAACCATCGCAGCACGACAGTCGTTATTTGAGGGGGTCCCCCCTCTCACATCCGCTGCCAATGTTGCACGGTCACGTGCTACCGTTTTCCCCCCCGGCCATCCATCATTCTCACCAGCCCGACCAGCATCATGTCTCTTTTTTTTTCGGTGGGTAAGGTGCTGTGTTTTGGGTTTTGTTTTTCTTCTCGTCCGAAGGAAATTTAAAATTCACCACCATCCGTCCTCCCTGGTCGTCGTCGTCGTCGTCGGATTGGCCCAATTTCTTGGGGTAGACCCAAAGCGGGAGGTTGCGAGCAGCCCCTGCAGTGGCTTTCGATTGCGGTCTGGTAGCGGATCTTATTATGATTGCGCCCAAGGTTTCGGTGGCCAGTGGCTTTCGTCTCGCCGGCGACTACCGTTCGTTCGACTCACTGTCTCTCTCTTTCTTTGTGCTTGGTTGTCGATGTCATCAGTTTGGACCATTCGGAGCGGATATAAGTCATATTTCGCTCAACGCACAACAAACCGGCGGCTCTCTTCTAGCCCTAAAGTTCAACGGAAACTCATTACTATCGCTAAGCCGTGTGATCGCGTCTCTTTGGACCTTCAGTGCCTTCGTCTTTTTCTTCGCCTCACAACAACAACAACAGCAGCAGCAGTAGCAGCAGTCATAGTAGCATCATATTGCTGCCTGTTTTTTTTTTGTTGATTCGAAAGGAGGAAGTTCATTAGCGCTGATGCAGCTCCTGCGCCGGCGATGCTGCGGTGCAAGTTCAGGGCGCGATTTCAAGGTGATCGCGGGGATAGGATTCGCAATATCCCAATCACACCATCCCGGGTGACGTCTGATCAGGGTCAAACAATGGCGGTGGCATTAACCTAGTTCACGGTCCACGGTACGCGTTGTGTATGATAACAGTAAGCGCAGTAGTCTTTGACCGGCATTCGGGAACGCGAGCATAAATCAGATTCATTAGTGACGGTCGCGGTGGCTTTCGGTTTCCTGCCTCCAGTCTGGCCACTGCTTGGACCGCCACACCCCACAGCTGTTGATCATCGGAAAATTGATTTAGTGCTAATTTGGGCCGCTTGGTTTTGGTGCCGCCGGGCTTCGAAGATCTTCCAATTGAATTTCGACGTCCAAACTGTCGGCCTCCCGATGCTTGACCACCTCCTCCTCTTCACGGTATTCACATTTGCTGCCCCTATATCGAGGGATCGAGGTTTAGCGTTTCTCCCTCCTCTTGAGAAGAGGGGGCATAAATCGTCTGTTTTCTGTCGCTTTCTTCGCCACCCCAAAAAACACACCGAAGGTGCGCAGACCCCACCCCCCGGGGGGTGCTATGGGTTTCGTTTTGTAGCTGAGCTTGAATCGCTAATTTCGAACCCCGTTTACCCCGTGCTGTTATCGGACGCACGTTATCGGCACATATGTTGTAGTCCGCAGTCCAGTAAACTGTTGACAACGGGCGTTAAGTTTTTTTTTTTGTATGTCGCGACGTGTCTCGTGGTGATTTGTGATGTGTTCCAAGTCGCTCTTGGAATGCTTGCTGGCTCCCGATTGACCAGCGGGTTCCCGCGCCAGGTCAACCACACAACCAACCGGGGTGATCGGGTCTTTCACCATCTCTCTCTCTTTCTCTCTCCCCTTCTGTGGCGCTTTAAGTGACGAATCGCGGACACGCCAAAAAAAAAACGGAGTGTTATAATTCTACAAAATATTTGAATATGCAAATTTTAATGACCAGCACCAGGGACTGAGGGTAAGGGCGTACCCCCCTCCCCCTGGAATCTGTGATCGACCCTGGGGCAGCTCCGGGGTCGGACTGATCGAGATGGTTTCATGTTCGATGATTTCCAGATTTCCGACGCGAGCGAGAAAAAGGGAAAAGAATGAAAATGGCCAACGACGACGACATTGCCATTAAGCGGTTCGCCGGGGCCGAGGGTTAATTGCCAATCAAAATGCCATTGCCAAGTGGCAAATTACGATAGGCCCCGCCAAAAAATGTGGCGAAAGTTTGGCGTCTGCTGGGGCGACAGCGGCAGTGACCGCGACCATTTGACCGACCGTACCGTACCGTAGATCGGTGCCGGGAACCGAGTGACCAGTGAGCAGAGAGCAGGTTTTGTTGGCAAAATTAATGATGGCCGGAAGCTCGTAAAAATGTATTCTTCATAATGTATAAAACCCCCCGGAAGGGGGGGGGGGGGGGAGAAGGTTGACAACTTTGGGTCTGTCTTTTGGGTGCGATTTCGCTTCGTTTTGTTGGTCGTTGAGCTCGATTGGTCAGCTAAATGGTCAGAGAGGTTATTTATGATACTTACAAAACAATTATTGTTCGCGGAAAACGTGCGAAATTGATTTTTTGGTAAAGAATGCTTGTCATAAGTAATGAAATTCAAATAAAATAAGCTTTTCTCGGTTTTTCGGATAAACTAAAGGAATGATAGGATTTTCGTGATAAGCTTTAGTTGTCCTAGTGGTCCGAACCATATGTGCCAGCAGTAAACCAGGATTACGAGTTCCTGGCGAGAAGCTACTAGAACTTTGCACGGAGGTGGAAAGTTTAAAGTATGTTTACACAAGCGATCGGCGGACGCCGAAGGAAACGTCGTGTTTACCTCGAGGTACTCTCGAGATGGCAACCAACTCTTTCGAGGCTTCGGTACGAATTTCAGCTCGAATATCGATCAAATTTCCGGTCCATTGGATTCGCTGGAAAGTTTTCTAATAAAGGTAGAGAGCCCTTCAAGCAAGCACACACACACACACGCATTTGCGGACCAGAATTGTGTCCAGAATTGAATATGCTAGCTTCGGTAGAAAACTCTTTGACCGGTAGAGGGATTAAAATCGAAAATGAAAGTATATAAAATCGGTCAAAAGCAGTAGCAAAAGCAATCATATTTCTATTGACAGGTTTGATGTGGCCAAAATGACAAAACGAGAATGTCCGGAGAATGAAAACTTGCAGCTAAAATAGGATTAGATGGTTTCGTACACATATTTAGGGAAAAGCTGCTCTGTGGTAGCTCGGAATCATTTTTTGCTGCTGTGCAAATGCAGTAAGACGAAGATGATATGCAAAGAACAACTTGTTGAGGTATTAAAGGATCAACTTGTTGAGTTATTAAATATGATTTGTTGGTGTGCTTCCAACCGTTAACACGCAGTGGGAAATGTGGTTGCGGTGGAAAATAGATGTCCCATAAATGGAAAGCAATACAGAGCCAGAGAAGTCGAAGGAACATTTCAGACATTTTGCTTTTCCGGGCATGCATTCACATGGGTCTATGTATTGTATTATGGTCATACATTTGAAGCATTTTCAAATGTAGTCTTCCACTTGGTGAAGCATAAAAATCGAAACCATTCCATAAAATTCTTCAATAGGAAGAAGTTATCCTGAAATTGGAGCATAAAGAATGAATGTTGCAACTGGAAGCTCACTACTAGCTGGCACACTGCACTGCATTGAGCTATACGTTACAATATTCAATGTAGAATAAAACAGGATAGACTCTATTCTGCACCAATAGAATTTAATTGAGGAAAATACTCTAAGCGTACCTCTGGTGTATTATTATTTCAATTGTGTGGGTGTCGGTGATGAAATATTCTATTCTGCATCAATATTTAAAAAAAAAATACACGTGCTGAATAGTACACTTTGTATAAAGCAGATTCAACATCAGCTGAGACGACGTTAGGAGTATTGTCTCCCATTTCCCACTAATTCTTTTATTCCCTTCGACAACAAATATGAGAGAACACGAGATTGTGTTGAAAACAATAACCGGGAAGCCACAAATGCGCAGAACCGCACAGTTCGCAGAACTGTGATCGGGATTAGGACGATTGATTGATTTCTGTGAATTGGCATTTAATTGAATTAAGCAAACTCGACTCGACTCGACTCGACTCGGCTCGTGCATGCCACGGGATCAATAGCAATGGATGCCACGCAATTAAAAATGTCAAAGGCTTCCCCTTACCGGGACATTTGTTCGACTTCCCGAGCAGTAGTACTCGGGTCTGGCTCTGAGAGAGTCATCCACTCACAGTACCACATCCGTCCCAAGTCCGTCCCCGACCGTCAGCAGTCATCGTCAGTGAACCGAAACACTTTCACCGGGCACCGCGGGTACAGTTGTTGGACGGGGGGGAGGTTGCCCGGACCGAAACGGGACATTGATGATGTTGCCAATTCGATCCGGCTTCTCGTCTGTCGTTGCTTCGCACCACCACCACCACCCCCTATTGGTTCGGTTTGTTTTTCCTCGCTCGTGCGTGTGCTGCAAATGATCTACCGCGCGGCCTAAGCGGACAGATTTCATTTGCATCAAGTAACGGAACAACCGACCCGGTGTTGCCTGGCAAGCCTTCTGGGAGCTTTCACGAGCCCACGAACCTGCGAAACGTCATATGCTGCGCACGTCTCCGAATTGCCGTAGCTATTGCTTACCGGTAAACTCTCTCTGTTTCTCTCTCTCTCTCCTGCGAGGAAGGTTCAAGAAAGCTAATCGATTATCTGTGCACAGCAGTGACACTAAACAACGACCGCTGGAGTCGGCGGCATCTTGGCGTAAGGGTTTCCGTACCGTTTGCCGTGGTCCGCGGTACCGATTTTGTACCTTTGATTCGCGTGCTGCGGTACATCAATCGATCGATCTGCGGCGAGGTCGATCCTCGCACAACGGACGCCGTCCGTTTCACGTTACTTCGGCCCGTGACACGCATATTATTCATGAGATCCGGAGTGAGCTCGTCCAGCAATCGATCTGAAACAATCGAATGATCGAGCGATCGAAGAGAGCAACAAGAGAGAGAAAGAGAACGATATAGTAAGGTTCGTTAACCCTCCTCGAACGGCCACCGCCAAGGAATACGCTTTTCGGATCTGCATTTCTTCCCTCAAAAAAAAAAACAAAAAGAAACAACCGCTGGCTGCTTCCACATTTTCTTAAAATCCTCCACACACAACCACCACTACCAGCACGTTCCGATCCCCTAGGCGCAGGGGAAGCATCATTATGCGACTCGGAGAGCCATGAGTCACTCCATGGGGGGTGGTGGATCGATGGAATTCGAAAAACGATACAAGTTGTAGGAATTCAATTATGCAGAGTAGCGAGCGCGTCTACCGGCGGCAACCGGCAGTCCCTGGCGTTGGCCCCTCCGATGTCGCACCATCACCACCGCAGGGCTCCGATGGACCTTCCGATGGTGACGGTTTCCTCACCTTGACATCGTTGTCAGCCGTTGGTGTCGGGATGAATTTTACGATTAAGCCCCCTCGGGGGAGAGGATATCGTTAATTGAAGCTTAAAGCCCTCCTGTCGACTTTAATTCACGGACAAGCGCGCCGTACAAAATCCCGAGGAACCGCATCCGTAAGCGTCAAGCTGCCGGAGGGCGCTCTGACAGTGAGTGTGTCAATGCGCTGGCATTAATTATGGTGAACAAATCCGGTAAAGCTCCGGTACTCGATCCATTCGGATCGGATCCATCGGAAGGATAAACTTCTGGGAAAGTAGACCCCTCCAACCGAAGACTTATTAGGCCCCTTTCCAGGTCAAGTCCAATGTCAACATTGCGCCAGAGACGATTTCGCGGCGTAACGCAAATACGTCAAATAATTTGGACAAAACCAACATCGTTCGACTTGTGTGTGTGTGTGTCAATGCAAAAACAAGATCACAGCTGGTTGGTCCCTTCATCTGGAGTCCATCTGGGGCCAAGCCAATTTAACAGAACCACCGTGACGACCGTACCGTGGGTCGTAAATGGCCGTTCCTGGTCCGCTCCACGGTTGACAGCCGGGCTCTACGCAGATGATCGGTTGTTGTTATTAGACAACGAGAAAGTCAATACCCACCTCGGGACCGGTCATCTCCTTCTGCCATTTTCCCTATACCATACACATACACACACTCTTGTGCTGCCTGGTTGTCCTTGTCTTGTTTTCGCGACGCGCCAACGGACCATGCCTCAGATGCTCAGAAAGCTCACAGCGCAGTTAACGAGAGAACGAACGGACGCCGGCTGTCCGGGAGTCAATCTTCGATAGGTTCGCTGGAACTAATTAGTAAACCAAACCCGCACACTTCCCCCCTCCTTTCCACGGGGGCCCACCTCATCGCGCGGGAACGCTGACTAAAATTATGACAAATTATTGTAAATCGAGTCCCGGGCCTCAACGCTACGTTGAAGCTTGGGCTCTTGCCAGGGCTCTCGGCAGAGACCAGCGCCGTGTGTCGTTGGTTAAGTGCTGCCTCTCACCGAACCACCCTTCCCCGCACCTCTCGGTGTCCTCTCTTCCCCTCCTCGTGCAAAGTGCGCTACATCTTTATTGTAAATGGAAGATGGCAACTACTATTCCCCCGGGGGGGTCGGGTAGGTTGGTGGCCGAGCCGGAGCCGGTCTAGCGGAGGACCAGTCAGGCCCATCGCCAGGCATCATTGCCGGTGGTCCAGGAGAGGGGTGGTCTCTCCCTCTCAGGGCGTTGATGGAAAATTGAGCCACCGCGCATTTGACATTCGTTAACATAACCGTGCTTTGCCTCCATCCGACCGTCTCTTTCGAAGAGCTTTGGCTTCCAAGGGAGGCGAATGACAGAGAGGGAGAGAGAGAGAGAAAGAAGAGGCGAATAGAAGTAGGGGATGGCGGCTAGCAAACAGCATCATAAATCATACTTCTTTATGTATCGCATCATTTCGCCATTCTCGTGCGCACTCTTCTCTCCGTTCGTTGGCCACTGTTACTGCGGGGTTTAACTGACTCCTTCCTGAGCTAGGTGCCTCTTGCGCCACGAAGACGGTGGCCACGCCGTCTATGCGTCTTGAGGAGGCCCCCTTCTTTTTTTGGAGGGTGATGGTGTTCGACGGCAACACTGTCAAAACCCCCGGTGGCTCCCTTCGCAAATGGAGGAAAGTGTCATTTTTTATCCATTTTAACTTGTTTAACTTGCAATTTTCAACGGAACGCCGGAACACTCCACCAATGTGGCCGCTACGCAGTGCGGTGTGTCGCATCACACACACACACACACGCAAGCAGGGGACACGGGGACAAACACTTGCGGAAATACATTTCTCTTTCGCTTCGTGTGGCGTGTGGTGCTCTCATCGTTGTCGTCGTCCTCGTCTTTGGAAGAAATTGGAAAACGGAGCCCAACGCGAGGCGGCGATGCGTGACTCTTTTGCCAAATTCGAAGAATACCAGAGTTCTCCTGGTCTGGTAGGTGGGGCTCGGGGAGGCAAAATTGGAACCCGGGAACGATCCAAGTGAAAGTTCTGCTGCCTCGTCTGCTCGGGCCGAAAGTAATGTTCTTGATTACAAATTATTGGAACACGCTATAGAACCGTCACCGGGGTTCTCGTGATGCTTCGCAATGAACGTCAAAGTTGGCTGTGGTGGTGATGTTTTCTGAAGAGGCCGAGGGTATAAGAAGTTGACGTGACGTGGCAAAGTAAGCGGGGCGCCTGTTCGATTCGATGCAGAACCACTTTACCACGTCAAACCTGGCCGGTCGTAGCATCGTAGGATCGTATATCTGCGACACTGCGACCAACATTGCCAGGGCAGGCCCTGGGCAAAAGTCCATCGACGCAGGATCGACGACGGAGTACCACTTCCCGGGTTAATGGAGATGGAGAAACCTTATTCGTCCGAATGAATGCGTTCCGCGTGATCCCGTATCGCCGCAGAGCCCGGCGAAGGACACTTTCAGTTTAATAACAATAATCGTAAATACGGGCAGCGCATCAGGACAACTTTGTGATTCGCGCGGACATGAACGAATATACTGGTGAGAGAGAGAGAGGCCCCCGTGTGACAACTGGTGCCAGTCCTGGTAAAGGTGCTACGAGGATGCCACGCAGGATGAAAGCTTCAAATTTATGATAAACGAAGCGTTGCGACCTTTGTTTGTTTTCTTTTCTCCCCTTTATTTATGTTGTGATAGGTCGAAGGCGAGCGCTACAATCTGACGAGGACGAGGACGTCGTCATGGCGGACACACCGCCATGAAACGCCATGCCATGGCCGGGTCAAGGATTAATCTGGACAATTCATGGTGCTGCGTGAAAGCTACGATCGTGAACCTCGATTCCCATTAGACACAGTATTGAATCCCGCTTGAGGAGGAGACGATTTCTTTTTTGCAAATCATCAATCGTTTGAAGATGGCTTTTGGAGTTCCGGATTTCCTAACAATAAGTGTCTGTGTGTGTCAACCAGTTCCAGTTCCAGGATTTCAAGTGGATTTCAATCCATTAACGGATGAGAGTCCATGGATTACGCTAATTGGTGGCACTGATAACCGCTGCGGCAGTGTATCCGGCGGCAACCGGATGACATAATTCCGTCTAATCTCCTCTTTTCGACACACCGCTCAAGGGCTGCGTGATCCCGAACAGAGTCCCGATTTGATCCCTCCAACCTCGAATGTGTCGCAATTCGTTCTATGGTTCTATTTGATATTGACACCCTCTCTGTCAACCTCCAGCGAATCTGTCCTGCATTTGCATCTATCGCGTCCACTGTCCGGTTCGGTTTAATCCATCCCGTTGACACAGTGTGTCCAGTCCAGTGCCAGTCCAGTGCAGTTCCAGTGAGGTAGTACTGTGACGGTAGAGGGAATGCCGATGTAAGACATCACTTCCATTAGACCAGGCCTTGTTGACGATACGACGCAATGGGCGGTACATCCCCGGGCAGGAAGGAATAAAATGAAAATGTTTATTCGCCTATTTACCCCTCCCCATTTGCCAATACCGCGGGCGGCCATCGTTAAAGCCAGTATGGAGTTTACGATATTTGAATTGGATCATTCGATACCGGTTAGTGCATCCGTCGGATTAACGCCCGTCCGCCGGGATTGGATTCAGATTGAAGCGGCGTTAATAGGTAGAGAGAAGATGACGATGAGCACGGTGGATTCCTCCAGTAATACGGGAACCGGTTCCCTCTGGCAGTGAATGCTAATTGATGAGGTTCAATAATGTCCACAATATTATGCGCTGAAGTTGAAGAGTTATGAAGCGCAGCTCGGAACAGGTCCTGTGGCCAGACCCCATTTCTCTTTCCAACAAACCAACGCGGCACGTGCAGCGTAGTTGTAGTCGTTTGCAGTGGTTGGTACAGTGTCCTGTTGTGTATGCTGTTTGTTCAAATTCAACCACAGGCACAGCACCCGGGAAACAACTTTTACCATAAATCACTACCGCTCTTGCAGATCTTCTGCTTCTTCTACATCGTAATGGCATCATCGATCCACGCCGCTCCGGCTGTCTCTGCCATAAACTTTCCCGGTGGCAAGCAATATGACGCTTGAAGACCAATAAAATGTCTATTTTGTAAGCCTTCACCCATGCTCCAAAACACAACAACCAACCCCCGCTCGACGACGATGACGATGAAGATGCTACACAAACTTTTCCTGGAATTCGGATGCTCCATGAACGCTCGGGCGCTCCAGTGCTCCGGACAGAAGTAGCTGCCAAAGCAGGATTGTGGTTTTTGGGGCCGGCCGTTCCGTGCACTAGTGTTGTAGTCCGGTCTTTAGACGAACCATTGGAAGACCTCCAGGCAGCTCGTTGGCACCTCCTTTTTTGGGGGAGGAAGAAGTCAACGGACGGTGACAGACTTCCAGGACACCGCTCGCTGTCAAACACAACCAAAACCAAACCAATCTCGGTCTGGACAGACTCCAGCAGCACCAGTCTAATCCCACGGCATCGGTGCTGTTGCATCTGAAGCTGCAGCTGTTGTGGAGTGGTTTGAGTTCCCCGTTGGAACAGCAGCTGGGCCGTTTCGATGCGCATTCTATTGGGTTCCCTACCTCCCTCTCTTCATCTCTTTCTAGATCCCGGGCATTATGATCCGAAAGTGGAGCACCGCAATTTCGCGACTCGTAAGACGCGAACCTGCACTGCTGGGAAAATCCGTTTTGTCATTTCCCGAAACCGGCCATTTCCGGGGCGGGGGGGATGGGCTAGAGGCAGGGAATCCCGTGATGGGACCCTTTAATCCGCCCTGGTCCCTCGTTCCTGGTCCGGTTTGGTACGGCCTTTTGCAACGGGCCGACCAGCAGCAGCAGCAGCAGCAGCAGCAGTAGATTCAGGCCCGGAGTTCAGATTTCCCAGCGGAATAGCATCGCGCGGCACCGGCTTCGTAAATAAGGGCCGCAAGGCGATAACGGCAAACCGGAGGTGGCGACAGAATGTATCAAACCAAAGGGAGGGAGGAGCGGGCATCGCGGGAAATCTAACGGAAAAGTTAAAAAGCCATGAACATTTAACGAGCGTTTTCCATTAACTTTTCCCACCGTACCCGCGCTCGGGCTGTCGAGGTGGTGGTGGTGGTGGTGACCGGCACGACGCCGGTGCCAGGTCCGGTGGCTCCATTAGCACCCGGTTTGGAGATTCCACGCCACAGAGGGAACGGTGCAACATGTCCATTATGGTTTCCTGTGTTGCTAAGTAATGATGAAATTGAATCCGTGGATTTGCGGCGAATGAACAATCCGCAGCGATGGCGTCGCATTCGATGCATCCAGCACCACTAACAGTACCGGTGGCGGTGCTCGTTGCATTTGCAATCCCCGTCCAACGAGCAGCATGATGAGGCAATTCGCACACCAAAAGGGGGCGCGAAGAGAATTCAATCGCCACGACCGCCTGACGAGCAGGAGGAAAAGGGAGCAGGGGAGGGAAGTGGAATAGTATAAGTCAATTCATCAAATCATTCAACAGAACCGCCGGCTGGAGCGGAATGGAACGCTGGGACCACCTCATCTTGATCTTACTAACTGGTCGGTTGGTTAACTTGCTGGTAATGTTGGGACCGGGGCGATAACGGGGTCCAGGTGTAATCTGATGTCACATGTTCCGTTAACACACACAACGAACCGCACACCCGACATCATCGTTAGAGCTCGAATAAGCAGCAACAGCAGCTGAGATAGGTTGTACTCGTCCTCATCTGCAAAATCGTTTCAGGCTCCAGTGGTATGCGGCAGATGAAGTTGATTAGACGAGACGAGAAGTTGCACACTGGATGGAGATGATGATACAAAATGGTAATGGATGGAGGGGCGAAGGGTTGCTAATTTGTTCCCTTTTTTGCTCCCCGGCCGATACCCCGGACTCCAGGAATGCAATCGGCGTAGTCGGCGAGCAAAGATTCATTCGCGCTCGTGGCCTGTATGATGAATGGAGCTATCCATATGGGTTTTTGGGGGCGGTAGTGGCTTCTCCTCCTCCTCCTATACCTTACCTTACACCACACCATTCCCGTTAGTCTCAGCATCAAGCAGAGAGAGCGGATCCGGACGGACGGACGGAACAAGGTTAAGATTAAGACCTTCGCGTGCCCCTTTCTCGCTGGTGGCCGTCGTGGTGGTGATGGTGGTTGGGGTAGGGAGAGGGAATATAGGATTCAATCAACACTCCCTCCCCCGTTAAATCATCCCTCACATCCTTCCTCACACAAGAGATCGCGCACGCGAGCGCGAGAGATGAAAGCAGACAACGAACCGATCGAACAAATCGGAGGAAACGTGTTAAGCCAACACATGAATCATAAGCCCCCGCACGCGATCGTGCACACACACACGCACACGGTCTCGCGAAACGATCGCTGGGGCGGCGGCCACCAACCCACCAACGTTTTGATTGATTGATTGATGGTTAGCCATTTCATCTAATAACATTTTCTAAATACCCAATAGAGAGATGCAGAGAAAGGGAGAGAGCGAGAGAGAGAGAGAGATGGAAGGATATGACGGGCGCAACAATGAAGACGCGTCTGAATGGGTCGCGGTATGTAAAGTGAGCCATCGGATTGTATTCTTTCCGTTTTCCAACCGGAATATGGACCGTCAGCAACACGAACCAAAAGACGTTCCATCGTTTCCAATTAACCGTTTCTTTTCCGCCCGCCTACCTACTGCTCACCGACTGCGGCTACCAGGCCAAAGCGCCACGAAGCCAAATCCCCTCCCGGGAACACACAGGAAGCGGAGCGACCGAAATCACAACCTCACGCGAGGGTGGCAGCGATTATCGCGAAAAAAACGCTTGAAAAGATGGCATTTGATTGAAGGGCAGCACCAGCAGGCCAGCAGCATGCCAGCCAGGAAAGTGGCCAAACGTTACGGAGCCCTAGTTAGCGGACGAAACGGAATGGTGAACACTACTAGGGCATTGAAGCAATAGAAGCAGCAACAGCAGCAGCATCCAGCCTTTCCAATTGAACGTGTCACGTGTGGCTTCTTGTAAGACGTTTGTTGTCGTTGTCGTTGTTGTGAGAAAGGAGATCCGGTCGCTCTGCTCGCGGAGATCACGCGTCGAGCGAATCGAATCGGTAAACAGGAAACGTACACGCACGCCATGCAATATTCAAATTCTAATTCCCGTCCCGATACTTCCCCGGCGAGAGGGCACGACGAGATCGATTCCGATGTCGATGCCCACTGTTATCCTTTCGAATCGAAGTGAGGCCCGGGGTAAGCGGCCATGGAATTCATGCAAATCACCCGTATAATGCCAATCCGTATCGCGGCAGCGCTGCGCGGTCAGAGTATTGGAGAAAGAGGAACAAGGCGGACCGGGGATCCGGGACCACGGGAGGTGGAATAAATTGGAGCAAATTGATGCGTTCGCATCAGTCCCGGGAAGGTGTGCGTGCGTGCGTGTGTGTGTGTGTGTGCTTTCTTTAGCTCTTGGACCATGATCTTGGACGCTGGAAAGCGCCGGGAGGGGGCCTACCTGCTGCGCCAGGTAGCGCCAGGTCTTTTATTCGGCGGTGGTCTGCCTGACGGTGATTGACTGATTGGAGGGCGCCACTGATTTACGATAAGTAATCGCCATTCGCACAATCGCACAGACCGTGACCGGGACCGACTTGGGGATCCCCCAAGTCTCGCATTGGCTTTTCGGGACCACCATACGATGGGATACCGATTTGTTGGCTGGTGACGGACCTGTGATCAATGCGTTTGCGGTTTTTGGGGGAATTCCAATGAATCGAATCGTTCGAAATGGAATGGTGGCTCTAGCGATTTGGGTATTCATTACCCTTGGAGGTCAGCCTGTTTGCAGACGGTCCAATTTCAAAATACTATTTCATCAATATCCTACACCATAAAATAGCGTTTCTGCTGCTCGAATGGTAAAAGTTTCTTGCAGAAAACCAATCTGGCGGAAGGTATGCTTTATATGAAATTCCAGCTTGAAACAATACACTGGAAATTCTGGACTGGACTGGACCACCGGGGCATTATATTGATTCCGCTGTCAATGGCAAACACACACACACAATGTGTTCAAAGCATCGCATTCGCACTTGAATGGATTTCGAAAAAGGGAAATAAAAAGAGTCCCCCTGCAGATCGAACGTATATCTCTCTGTCACTGTTGTGCACATAATGGTGGTCCATAAGCATAAAGCGAGACTCATCGGTGGCCTTTATGGAAATGAAAGCAGCACACCAACAACCATGGGCACAAAAAATACAATACGAAATACAATGCGAGAAGGCAGGATTATCTTGCAGATTCCATCGCCAAGCAGAGCGCTTCTCTGTGTGTGTCAATGCCAGACACAGGCGAGGGAGTTCCGGGTTCCGGGCGCTGGATGACGCAAAACCGAACCGAGCCGATAGGGAATGCGGCAATGCAACTGATCGTACGCACGCAATTCGTAAATTGAGAAAGGTGGTGTACGGTTCAGGAGAAGTGAGGTAACGTTGTTACAGAAGTTTTTTCGCTTGAACAGCTCCAGTTGCAGACTCCGGGAACTGACAGTGGTCTCAGGGTACTCAGGAGGTACAGAGATACCTTCGGAGTAAGCTTACTTCCACCGAATTGACTCCGATGCTGTTTGCGATAATGTGTTTCCTTGTGAAAATGCTTACCAAATTTCCTGTTAGATTTGGGCAGTCGGGGAGAAAATGTCTGAAAGGAGAAAAAAAAACGGATTTATTGGTTAATGACACTTAGGTAACTTTAGGTCTTCGATTCGAAGGTCGTACTGCTGTGTCCAAAAAGAAAGGTGACACTGCATCCAAATTACCCGCGTAAAGGGATATCTTTAATTATATATTTTTTGTAGGTTGTCAGCACTGTTATTAATAACCATGACAAGTTTCACGTCAAAATCGTCAATCTAGTGTTTGACGTCAATCGTCAAAAATCGTCAAAAATCAAAGTTTTGGCGTTAGAAAACCGTCGATTAACAACAAGAGACTTTGCTGATGATATTGGCATATCAAACATATCCGCCAATTACATTTTAAAAGATGTTTTTCATATCACGATAATGCAGCATTTCATACTGCGTTGGTTGTCCGTGACTTTTTCGCCAAAAACTCCACTCATATCGTTCCAATACCACCGTATGCGCCTGATTTGGTTACATTTGGCTTCTGACTATTAGACAAGCCCAAAATTTCGTTCCGGGGACACTGTTTTGACACGATAGAGCAGATTCAAGCCGCTGCGAAAAAGGTGCCGAAGGCCATTCCTAAAGACGCTTTTTTCACGTGTTTCAAAAACTGGAAAATTCGTCGGATTTGATGGATGATTTAGAAGAAAAATTAAGGAATTTTCAAAATAAATCTAATGTCACCTTATTTTTTGGACAAAGTAGTATCGCTTTGTACGCTAGAAAGCATCTATCCTTTCTGTACCAACTAACAGAAAATAAAAGTATGGAAATCAATCGAAAGGACGCGACCTTAGACAACCTGCTGTCTGGTCTGGTGTAGCAGCGATCATATTTGCATAAATATAGCGTACGGTAACGCGTCTGTCTAGGGGGGTTATCGCGGATCCAGGCGCCTGCTGGCAATGTCTGGCCATAACGCACCTCCTCTACAATGTACGATGTGATTGTGCTCCATTTTGCTTGCCGCGCGCTATCGGATGTCAATAAACGGACGACTGACACCGATTCAATCACACCTCAACTCCGGCGCGACAGTCAGTCTTCTGCAATCGGCGTCCGTGAAAGAGAGTGCTTTCAACTCAGTTTATGTAAAACAAATCATAAATTATGAGTAGCTGCTAAAGATATTGCCCGCCCCCGCTCCCTGCCTAAATTCTGCCCACGCGTGCGTTCGTGCAGATCCGTTTGACTTGTCCGTTCCTGACTGCGCCAGCGTCATTGTTACAAGCGAATTCCGGCGAATTCCATCAAGTGTGTCGCGGCATCAGTGGCAAAATATAATCACGCCTTTAGGGTGTATGGTGTGGTGTCGTGCGCTGTTGCTGCTGCCAGGCGGCGGCGGGCTGGTGAATGGTGAATGGTTCAGGTGGAGTCACACATGCGACACATATTTATGCAAAATATGGCGCGCATAGAAAAGGGTGATTTGCATACATTTCACACCTGCTTGCACGCTTGCGCCCCGGAAAATAAAGGAGAGGTGCGTCACCTGGCGACTGTCTGTTCTTCGTCGTTTCGTTGATTTTTCCTCGCGAGACTATCGAAGGCGAGGTCAGTCGAGCCAACAAATTGTAGCGATAGCAAAACATGGTTGTAACACAGTATCAATACAGTAGGGATATCTGATGGCCTTCGGTTTTGGTTTAGTAATTAATCAACCGACCGATGTGGCGACAACTTAATCACAATTCACTTTAAAGACTCCCTTTATGATGCTCGAACCGAACCGACAAACAAGCCGCCATTTATGGTGGACAAATAAAATAACGAAAACAACCCTCTCGCCAGCACCCTTTGTGTGCCAAGGCTAATGGGCGAAGAGGCCACCATTGGCCTCCGTGGGATGCCCGGTTGCCCATTTCCATGCTAACGATCGTGAAACGCCATTAAACGGTCCTTGGTCCGACTTCCGCACAGTCGTCGTTCGTTGGCCGGGTTCCTGCCCTGCCCGGCGAACTTTGCCCCGTTCTCCGGCACAGAACTAGCTCGAAGTCGAAGACGTTCCGGTGGCCAGACGGCTGTGGTTTGACACTTCAAAACGGGCGCGCAATGGACGATGCGCGCATGCCGTTCCAGATGAAGTGTTTGCATAACCGCCCATCGGGCTTCGACTATGTAAATCCGGAAGAAGTTCGTTCTCTCGTCGCCATCGCCTTCGTAATGTGCGCCGTCTCAAGCGGCCGGCCTCACTTGGAGGTCTCTCGTCTTAGTACAACACCCGTTGTCCGTGTCCCGCGCCCAGCGACCCCGCGTGCAAATGCGTCGCGGTTAATGAGCTGTAAATGGTTCTTGTTTTAAGTCGAGTGTGTTGAGAGTGGTCACGACGAAGGACGTGTGTATGTGTGTTGCCTGAGCTTTCAGTTGGCCTTTTTGGTGATGTGGCACCAGCATTCGTAGCGCTAGTAGAGGCGCAACAGGAAACCTCAACCAATTAAGTGGCCGACGAATAGTACTCGACAGCGCGACGACGACGACGACGCGCCTTGCGTGTAATAGTTGTGTGTGTGTGTTCCGGTTAAATGGGATAACCAGTGCCGGCGTGCCTAACGATTCGACACTTTACGCTTAGGACCTCGGGCCGAGAAGGGGGTGGCCTCTCGAAAGGGTGAAGCAGGTTGGCTTTGGTAGCATTCGTGACGTGACTTGGCGGTAGTCAAGTGTGTGTGTGTGTGTGTGTGTGTGTTGGAGAAGCTTGAAAGCCCTTCGCCGGCGGCTGCGAAGATGCACATCACGAGCTACTACTAGAAGTGTTCTAGTAGTTGTGAAGTGGTTCCGGTCACTAGTGCGCAGTGCAGCTACTGTGCGGCTATTTGTGGCTGGGCTGCTTTAAACATGTAACACAAAAAAGGGTGCTTTTTTCAGTCTTTTACTAACTTGCCAACCCGTATGTGTGTTTGCGCCGAAGACGAGCTTACATGCGCTATCGACGAACTCGTCGAACGCGATCTACCGGGTCTCTCTTCGCGAGGAGGGGATTAGCAGATTTGCGTCAATATTTACCGACGATGTAGACGAGTGCGCGCACGTTATCTGTTGTCGGCCTTACGGCCCCGGCAGTAGAGCGGATCGTACCGGTGATGGTGCCGTGCCGATGCCAGCCCGAGAATGATAGCCACAGTGCAAGCGTATATGTTAGTACGTCAACCCAGAGCGATATTCACTGCATGGCCATTTTGTGTGCACTGCTGCTTGGCGTTTTGTGCTGTTCCATATCCAGCCCTTTGTTGAACGCGCTTCAGGCACCGTAATACATTTTTATTTATACCGACGCCGTGTGTGTGTGCGTGTGTAGAAACTATGGAAAAAGGTCCTAACGCTTGTCGGGCCTTTATTTGAAATCAAAGGAAAGGATAAGGGCTGCAATCCATCACCCTAGGCCAATATTCTCGCCTAACGCTTGCAGAGCAACGAGTGTACAGATAGGTTGTGTGAAAGTATGACGAACTAGAGTGTCAGAATCCGCCGAAATTGTTATCCGCCAGAAACTTTGTTATTTCGCGTCATTAGTTTTGTTTTGTATACACTCAGCGAGATAAAAATAGTCTCAACATAATTTTATCGCTTTTTTAATTGGTTTCCTTTAAAATCAATGGATATTTCATTTAAAAGTGCGAATAAAATAATTTAAAAATCTGTATCTAACGAATCTTTATAATTATCAAGTATAATTTTCGATCAGTCGGTGTTTGATAAACACAAATCACAAAAATCCAAATAAGAAAGCAAAATAAAGAACATTAAATCGACCAACTTTGTATCCAGAGTTTACATCTCGATAATTAATATCATAGGATAAAGCTACATAATTTTCTAAATTTCTGAATAACTTGCAATGCAATTTAAAGATGTTTGAGTTGATGCATGGTGTCTAGAAAGCAATGACCATCAAAAACATTCTTAGTAAAAGTGAAAATCGATACATGTAAAATAAAATGGAAAGTAGCTGGCTTACACTACTATAATACACTAATCTACGCACCTTTTATTAACAAATACCGATTTAAATCAATAAAAATGTCACCAAAAAACCTTCTTTTAAAGTAGGAAATCACAAATCATTAGTTCAAATCAAATACCAATTCCGGGGATCATAAACCAATGAATTGAACCACACCTAAGCGTTGACGTGTACCACAAATTCATAAAAAGCCATGACGCAAAAGGCTGCTTTCAACGGTTAATACCAGAGCATCAACCGAACGACGGGTTATCACTGGGCTATCCGCGGCGTAAAGTGAACCAACCGAAGCCCCACCATCACACCTACACTGAACGCTTCGGTTGAGCATTACCCCACTTGTCATCAGCATACTTGCGAGGGAAATCTTGATGCTCGCCGGCAATTCCCACAACCACACAGGGCGATAGGCGTGAGATGTTGGGTGATGCTTCGCGAAAAGAAAAAGAAAATAGACAAGACATTCGGGAATAAAAATATCATCAAACACCAGAAACAGATATACACAGACACACACACACATCTCACCTGTCGGCGGCACTGATGCGTCGTTACCATGGAGAGGTGCGCTCGTGCCGCCGCCCAAGATAACAACATACACACACCTTGCTCCCTCCTTCCAACCCCTCTTCTGCGCCCAGTTCTGTTGTGGAATTGGAAGGTGATGAAAGTCACCCGCAGACGCATCTGTATCTGTCTGCATCTCTCTCGAAGTGGGTTCGTCCGTGCGTCAACCGCCCCACCGACGTGACGATGTACGTGACACGCGGTCGGTGGGCGAGCTTTTCTCACGATAAACCACCACCCCCAAAACCATCTTCCCATCCCCCCCATCCTCGCACCACACGTGGTACACTCACGTGTTTATGGCGCAATAACTTACTCGCTAACAAGATCCCCCCCTCCCCAAGCCTTCTCCCTCCCCTAAAAGGGCGTGTGAGGTGTTGAGCCCTTCAGCCCCCCTCCCGGGGAACCATCCCCTTCCCTACGCAGTATTCCTTCCCTCGGCTGCTGTGGCTTCAATTCAACGAGATTCGAGAGATCCGAGATCTGTGAAAACAGAAATCTTCTCGGTTCTTACCGACCCCCCCGGGGTACCTCGATGTATCCTCGATCTTATCCACCAGTTCGAGGAGGAGCAGTGGGATAAAGAGAGTAAAAAGGGAAATAATAAAACTCGGAAGATGGAACCAACCGAACGACCGACTGAACCGCCGAGATCTCGATGATGATCGCTGGAAGTTTGTTTAAGCTGATTATGTGTGGCGCACCCTTCGGCCTCCGTTTGGGGAAGAGAGTGAAGGTGGTTGGTACTTGGAAGGGATAACGATACGGAGCGAGGGGCCCCTCGTTGTTCAAATAACCGACCGACTGACTGACTGACTGACTGGCGGCTGCATGCAAGAGAAATGGCCATCAACAGCCCCAGAGTGGCCAGTGGGTCTGACATTGATATAAAATGATAGCCAGCCTCGACAGCGATCACGTGGGATTCTCCTCGAGGAGGCCCCCCCCCCCCGCCCCGCCTTGTTGTGGTCATCTCGACATGATTGAAGCGGTGGTGGGATAAAAATGTGTTGTATGTCAACTGCATGCATCCCTCACTAGTAGGTCAGTAGTGTCAGTATACTGCTCACCAGTGTAGTGTATTTGTGCCATTGCGACGACGACGACGACGACAGCAAAATGGCGGCGTTATTGAGCGAACGTTAACCACGGCACCGGCGATAATAATGTTCCCCAATAAATCCGACCCGAGTGCGGGAGCGGACGGATCGAATCCGTCGGGTCAATCCGCACCACTAATGGCGGTCAATTTGTTCCTGTAACCGGTGTGGATTGCGGCGTCGGCGGCGGTGGCGGTCTGTGCGGTTACTCCGTTTCGTCATCTCGACAACCGACAAAATTCCGAAGAATAAGGCAAAAAACCTTCGTCCAAAGAACGCACACACACACACGCGGCGTGCGTCTGCACGATCTGTGGTCAACCAGCGCGAACACTGAAATGCGGAATCTGCGGAATGGCATCCTGCCAATGGCGAAGCGAACCGACGCCGCGTACGCCGCGAAGCCGTACAACAGCAACATTAAACTCCAAACGGTCTCATTCTTTCCATGGAGTGGACAGCGAGCAAGGGTAAGGGAAGGTAATTTTTCATGTTTGTCTCGCACTCGCACGCCCTCCTTCGCAGGTCGCTCTGTCTCTCTCTCTGGGGCAGCGCATGCAGATGATTTGTTGCAGCAGCAGCAACGGCAGCGACAGCGGCAGCAGTATTACCATTCAATTGGGTCAGCGTGGAACCAGAACTTACGGCATTTACGGTGGTTGCGTCACGCAGCGATGCTTTCCCCCTTCTCCTCCTCTTCCGGGAGCTTTCTGTCTTCATTTTGTTGTGCCCCAGAACAGCTAGCAGTAGCTTGATTATCGCGTGCTGCTACGTGGTGGTGGAATGATTATTAATTGTTCGATGATTGGCCAGCACAAGAAGCAAAACGAACGAACGAGCGAACGAACGAAGCTGACAGATCGGTTATCGCAATCCTCCTCCTCCATGTTGACACTTTAATCTTTGAACGCTGTTCCTCCGGAGAAAAGATCCCAATTATCACATTTATCAACACTTCATTTCGAAACTTTTGACGGAATAATTGAAAATTTCCCTCGAAATGAAAAATGTCTTCCAACGCAACGGAACGGGATGGATATGTGTGTCAGGCGGATGTCACGCTGCAGCCCAACCCTACCCCGGAAACGGGGAAGGATGGTCCGACACGAAGGAAGGTGTGCGTGATTATGCGCGTGGACTAGCTTTGCCTCGAAAATTGAAAGAGCACGCGAAATATGACGCTTCAGTGCCCGGGCATCATTATCATGTCCCCTCGCCACCGGGCCCGGGTGTCCACGACGACCAAGCGGACAGTGACGACGACGACGACGAAGATGACGACGACGGAACCTGTTGGAGGTGTCCATTATTGCCACCAGAGGAGAGAGAGAGAGCGGTTGGAGAACGCATCGCGCTGTAACCCACATTCGGTTTCACAGTGGACATCTCCTGCAACCTCAAACTTTTTCCCCCAACAATTGTAACGTCCATCGGTGTTGTGTTGTGTGCCCAGAACCGACGGAGCTTCTTTCCGCTTCCTCCTATTGCAGCACAATGCAGAAGACACATTTTTCTTCAAACTTTCTCCCCGCACGCAATGCGGGAATTTCATGATTTTTTTCCCCCGTTTTTTTTTTTGGGGACCGCCGAGAAGCGTTTTTAAGAAACAATTGTTAACCACAATCGGGCGCGCACTGGACCATCGCGGTGTGGGAGGGATTGAAATGCGCCATCACACACACACACACATACACAAAAGGGAAGTGATTAGAGAGGCGCTTTTCGGGCGCTTTTCTTACTTGATCTCGGCTCTTATCATCCGGTAATTGATTGGATTGATTGAGCTGCGGCCGATACAATGGATCCAGATCGATGATCGCTGCTCCGGACTGGAAGCATCGTCGGTGATGATCATCATCCATATTGATCACATCATCACCACCCCAAACCCCTCATCACAGCCCTCCTTTTGCTTCGAGCTGCTTCTCGGACAAAGAAACCACAGCGGAGGTCAAAGAAAAGCGATCAAACCACCCACTCCGTTGCTGGCACCTCCACCACCTCCACCACCGTATGACAATGAAAAGTGAAATCAGTTCAATGGACGAATGGCCGAAGGTGGCGACGATCTACGAGCCACGACCCACTACGTCACCGGGGAAAACGGTGTGGAAGGAAGGGGACAAAGGGACGCGCGCGCGCGAACAAAGAAAGTAAGGCAAACGCGACAACAATGGCCATCGGGGCGTCGTCGTCGTCGTCGTCGTCGTGGTCGGAATGTGCCGGAATCGCTTCATGATCCTGGTGCCGGTGCCAATGATCATGATTATGTTGATTATGATGCTTGATGGCAGGCGGCAAGATAGACATCGATCTGGTGGGTGGATCCCCCCCGGGGGGCGGAGGTGGTCGGTTTGCGATCGCGATCTGCGTGATCTCCTTTTTGGCGTGGCGCACGCTTCAACCTCGGCTGCGCTTTTGCACAGGGCGGACAGATGAAGATAGAGAGAGATGGAGAGTGATAAAGCGAATGAAAACGAATCAGTTTTGTGGTATGCGGGCAATGCGGATCGCTTATCGATCGAACGATCTGTGGCAGAACGGAGAGCGTAAAAAGCGCCATTAACCATTAACCTCTAAGGTTTGTTCAATTAAGCATCACGCCATTTTCACCGACAGCGAAGCGGCTCCAGGGATTCTGGATCGATGGAAATCGTTTGATAACGTTTGGGATTCTCCAACGGAATGCTGCTGCTGGCGTTGGTATCTGCGTTGCTCCTGAAATGTTCGACGAGAACGCCAAAGGCAGATTGCGCGGGTGTGTGCGACCATGGCCACGACCACGGCCACCACCACAATTCGTCTTCGTTCTTCCTAATGGTCTGGCCAATCGGGAAGCTACTTAAGATTACGCTTTACTGATGGCGACGATGATGCTGCTGGTCCGCAAATGGTGACTAGAAGGCAGCACGGATTATCACACCATCATCATCATCGCCATCATCATCATCATCACCATCATCGCTATCTGTCGGTGCGTTTGATAAATGTGATTTCCAGCTATCGAGCGCCGAGCGGAGAAGGGATCCGATCCAAGGACCCCGAGCAGCCGACGACGACGAAAGGACTGGCGCACTAATGATAACATAATTGGAGCCCCATTATCGATAGCATCTTCGCCGTCCTGGGGTGGCTCTCACGTAGAGAGAGAGAAAGAAAGAGAAAGAGAACGAAAGCACGCAATTAGTGTGTCAAAACGCCAAACACATGGGCAGCTGGCGGACCAAGAGAACTCGCACGTGATTCTCATCGGATCGTGATTTATCGAGCGCAATATGTTGAATTATCTTTGTGTGACTAATATAGAAGTCTGTGACTTTTACAATGAATAATATTGAATGATAACTGTCGAGGAACACGATTAACGAAGGAATTTTCCCCAAAGAATTTCATTTAATTGAATTATCATTCGGGATCATCCATTTCAAGTCCAAGTCCAGTCCCTGGCGCCTCTGCGGCGACGAAACATGGAAAACAAAAAAGGGGGCAACGCAAAGTTCGTTCCTCTTTCCAGCAGCAGCAGCAGCAGCAACAGAAAAACAAAACACAATTGTTTCATTAAAGCTGCTACCGCTAAGTTCTACGAGGCGGACCCTCGAGCTCGAGCTCGAGCATGGTGGCAGGACAAAGGGCGGACGAAATGGGCGAAAAAGTGAAAACCCATCGGCGACGGCATCGCTGGCAAATCCTTGTGACCATCACCACCACTACCACCGCCGCTGCGTTTTTCTTTGATGCCGAGACGCAGATAGTATGCATCTGTAGAGCGACAACGACGGCGCTTGCAGCAGCAGCAGCATCCAGATGCAATCCGCTGCCTAGGAGAACCGCTGCAAGTCTGGGCGCGTTGTGTGTGTGTGTGTGTGATCGGGTGTAAAAACCCGTTCGACAAGGCAGCAATAGCAAGGGAGTAATATCTGAGTTTGACCCTTTTCATTGGTGGTGGAACGCGGTAGAAGAAAGGAAGGGTTTGTGGTGAGGGGATCCGCGGATCGCGCTTATCTGGATGCGCAATCGCCGAAGCGCCGGCTCCGAGCGCCAAACACAAACAACGCTCCTCCTCCTGCTCCTCCCGGGAATCCTTCGGAAGGTGCAGCGGCGACGGAGGGCGACGATTGATTAATGATTTCAATTCCCATCGCACCATGCGGCCATGGGCGTGCGACGGCAGCGACGGTCATCCCGGGTCGCGCGGCCAACGGCAACCACGTAGTTAGCACCACGCTGGATGGACCGGGGAAGGGGAGCCCGGCATGTGCTGCCCTTCCGAGAGATCAAATCAGTGTCGGTAACCACTTTGACTCCCGCGAACCAACCAACCATTGTGTGTTCCGTCAGCTCGAGCAGCGCTGATGGTAAGGATCTGTTGGGCTGCTCGCATCGCGAATCCTCCTCAGATCAGACGTCGACGGCCGATCGAACGGACGAAGCGGCATTTTCTGCAAGGTCCACCACTACCTCCTCCATGACTGAGGGCACAAAATGGACAAGTGTCAAATAGTGGCCCGGGAGGTGGATAGCATTTTCCTAAAGTGGTCCGAACGACGCCTTTGTCGTCGTCCGCGTCGTTCGCGTCGTCCGCGTCAAAGAGCGAAAGAGCATCGATGATAATAAGCAGCTACATTGCCGATCCGTTTTTCATGACTCCTTGTCCCCCGTTTCGCTGATGGAACTGGAGCACTGGTGGACGCCAGTGGTAATGCTAGAGATCCCGGATAGTATCGGTGGTCTGATGGCATTCAGGGTAAGGTATAAAAAAATAAAGTTTACTATAGCATAACATTATTCGAAGAAGTTCTACAGTAGTGGACTTGAAGTTGTTATCTTTAAAGGCGTCAGCATTTAAAGAGTGAAGCTGCACTCCCTCCTTTCAGTGGGATTAGGATGGACAAATGATTCTAATACTATGCACCTCAAGATATCAGAGGATAGGTCACAAGTAAAGAGCACGTTTCGACACTTCAAAGGAAGGTCACGGGTTCGGCTTGGTATAAAAATCAAAGACTTCAGACTGCATTTGCAATTCTGTGGCTTCACAGGACGTCCACAGAGTTCCCTTTCCCCGCTTTACTGTCCTTTCAGTAGTAGACTGAAAGCAGAAGCAAAGGCCCCGAGAAAGGATTTCATTCATTCATTATTTAATCCCGATTTGTACCGTTTACATTTTCCAAATCCTTTCATAACAGATCCTTCGGAACTTTTGCTCCACATGGCCATGAAGAAGGTTCGTTTGCTGGTGATAACTAGGCAAATCAGGCAGCACAGATCAACGCACATCACCTCATACCGAAGAGAGCAGGAACGCTGTTCGGACGCTGGCATGACTCAAGAAAGAAGCTAGCCTTCCTTTTGCCTGCCTGGAACCCATCACAGAAGCACCAATCAGGGGGAGAGAAAGAGAGTGTTTTGTAGTGATCCTTGCAAAAAGGTATGCTCTCATCTCATCCTTCCCTGCGCACCAACTTCTTTCAAGTGTTTGAACGTGCCCTTTTCCCGATGAGTGCAGATACATTCCGTGAGCTAAGTGGGAACTCTTGTATTTTGCCCACCCTCCCGCCCGGGTTGTCGGCTTCGTATTCGCATCCGCAAGCCTCCTAATCCGGGCAACACTAATCCGGGAGTAACGGTCCGGAGCAATAAGTTTAATATTTCAACATTCTCCACACAATCACATAAGCTCGTAACTTTTGTAATATTTGCATTTAGATTGTGCTCGAACGGAGGATTTCAAGGGGTGCGCTATGGCCTTCCTTCGGCCTTCTGCTTTCAATACTGGCAGCCATTCGCTGGCTGCGTTGTGACATGAAGGAAAGTAATTTAAAAAGTTCCCTCTATCATGATGTCATCCTTACTGGCCGGATTATGTCAATGTCGTCGCACCGCAAACTTCAGACTGCCTCTGGTAATCCTGGGCCTCCTTTTTGACGATTCTTACTTTTAAGGTGCATCGCCGTTGCTGGCACAGTTCCCGCTACGGCGAAGGCGACGAAGAACGAGAAAGAGGAGAAGAAGTTTCGAAACAACTATGAATAATAATCATCAGCACCTTTGAGTGCAAACGATGTTTAGTAACTTTGCAACCGCCTCGTTTTTTTTTTTTGTTCAAATGCAACCATTACTCTTAGCCACGCTTTAACGCATAGTAGCCTTCGCGCTGGAATCTCGTTTTTTTTTTATTTCGCAACTTCTTCAAGACTCTGCGGCCATGTTCTTTCAGCGCAGACGGAGAGACCGGGAGTCGCCGGGAGAGCTTAATTGATTTGTGGAGCACCTCCTGCTACGCAGCGCACCATCTGGCCGCACAAAAGCGAGCTAATTAATAGGGGAATTGATTCAATTTACTTTCCTCCCCAATTTCATTAAGGACATGCTGGTTTGCCGGTGGCTGCTGTAGCTTGCGCTGTGGATTGCGTTGCAGCAGCAGCAGCAGCAGCAGCTACTATAGCCCTCTTTAGGCGGCCAACGTTATGCTGTCAATGGCCGGCCAATATCAGTGTCAATGTAGTCCAATTAGTAAAATATATAGAGCACCAGTGGACAAGCGAGCAATGGAGCAGCTGTTGCAGCAAACCACTTCAAGCACCGCTAATGCAAGCTACAAACGAATTGCGACACAGAAACGCAATTTAAGTCTCTTTCACCACCGCATCGTATGACAAACGACGTTTTAGATTGTTCCCCTCCGTTTTTCCTCTGAATATCCGGCACGGTTATGCGCAAACGAATCTCATCCGCACAGGTGCTCCGGCACCAGACGAAATTTACGGTAACCTTCACACGCGGAACTGGACCATTGAAATGTATGATCCGATTCGGACCGCTAGTGGTCAGTTTCCCATGATTTGCGCGCCGGTGGTGGTATCATCTCGTGCGGATCGAATTCGCACACCGTCCCCAACTTTCACCGTCGTCCGGACCGCCCCATCCTAATAGAGGGAAAATGGCGTTCTTCTTCCTGATCGCAATCGTGCCAGAGGACCGCACGGCACGGCACCGGGAAGTGCCGGGTGCAGGCGGCGCGATGAAAACGCGATGATACCGCCACGATGGGACATGGTAATTCAATCGAGATGAAAACCGAGATCCCTGCACACGCCACCTCACGCTCACGCCAATGATCCACATTTTGCGGTTTTTAGTTTCGTCCAGCGAATCAGCCAAATGGCTGAGAGAGAAAGGGAGTGAAAGAGAGAGAGAGAGAGAGAGAGGGGTTGGTCTCGATCGAGGGGTGGAAAATTAGGTTAACTTCGTGCTTAAGCGCGAGACCGACGAGAGCGTGGCGTGGCGTGGCGGGAATCCTTTAATCAATTACAATCAACAGCACCGCGGTGATCGAGTTACCCGACCTACTCCTGTGACAACGCGGTG
This sequence comes from Anopheles darlingi, assembly GCF_943734745.1. Lineage (NCBI taxonomy): Eukaryota > Metazoa > Arthropoda > Insecta > Diptera > Culicidae > Anopheles > Anopheles darlingi. The sequence goes on from NC_064875.1 coordinate 51,567,349, forward strand.
ACCTGCAAGAATGAGCTCCTGGTCTGGATAAGTGGGTTAATGTCGCTTGTTGGGTGGGTGGAGAGGGTGGTAATAACCCTCGTCTTTGGCATGGCTTTGGCATGCTGCAGCACACATTGTAATTGGCTCAACACCTTTGGCCGCCCATGCCCAGGAGGAGGGAGAGGATAGCAGTTGAATAAAGTTATTAAACTGCAATCGAATCAACATCGCGTATCTTTATCGCCATCATCACCACCACACACTACATCTTTTCTCTTCTTCTTCATCATCTTTAAGGTTTGACCTTCCGCGACTCCAATAGATGCGAGGTGATGATCCGACTGCTTAAGCACTGTTAAGCCTTGACGGCAAACACACACACGTAGACGACGACGATTTGCCTGTTCTTCAGCAATAAAGCTATTAGATCTTGGAGTGGCCATTGCTTTGATAAAATCATAAAATTCCATTTTGCAACAAACGCTGCTCGCTGGTCCGCTGGTGGTGGTTTAGACATCCGACAGGTCTGCGTGTGGTGATTGCGAGCTTTAAACCAGCCTCTGGCCGCCAAGGGTTTGCTGGCGACCCACCCCCCTGCTGCGTATTCCGCTGGAGGCCATCCGCCGAAACAATGGTCCCCGGGATCGCGGCGTCAAACACCCTCCGGCCCTTCATACCGTGGATGGAAATCGTAACAATGGGGGTAAGGAAATCGCAAGAAATTGAGCTATTCTCTACCATCACCACCATCCACCATCGCCATCATCATCATCATCTGGGCGATTGAGATGCGAAAGGGTTGCTTGCTAGAGATAGATGTGACTGCTGCTGCTGCTGCTGCGTGCCGAGGCCAACAGCGTGTTGACACTGCGTGCCCTCGTGAGGTCATGAGGTATGTCGGCAATCCAACTCTCATCAACATAATTATGCTGCTGTTAGGCGCGCCATTATATCTGGGGTTGCATTTTTTTCTCGTTACTTTATTCTCTCGACTAACCGACCGCTCTAATACCGGCCTCAAAAAGGAGATGGATTTACAACAAATTGTCCATCCCAAGTACCCTTCTCGTACGGTCACATTCCACAATCTCTCCGCATCCACGCGCACTCGCACTCGCACATTATTCAATTAAGCGACAAATGTGGACGCAGAAAACCGATCCTAGAACCGGGTCGCCCACTAATGAAGTGCCTTTAAATTATAACTCTTCCCTCGGGGAGCAGGGCAGGGCCGGGCGCCGGACTTTCGACACCACCTTCACGACACGACCTTAGGCCGCGCGGTTCATTAGCTTCGAACAATCTCATAAACCCGGGCCGGGTGGTGTCGATGGGGCCATCTCTCGGATAATGTGCCTCATTTTGATGAGCTGCGAAAAGGGTGGCCCCACAGTTGACCAGCCGTTGCCGTTGAGGTCGGTTGGTCCGGGTTGGTGACGGTTCCAGCGACTTGCCAACTTGTCGGCCTTTTGACCGGTCGACTATAGCACCGGAGGTTCCTTAGTTGTTCGGACGTGGCTGGCTCCTCTAAATTAATAGCTTCATTCAATGGCCGGTCAATGTTTAAGAGAGCGAGAGAGAGAGAGAGAGAGAGGGAGGACTCTGCCTCTTGCTGTACGAGTTAAGTTTGAGGTTATGATGTTGTTTTTTCTTCTTCCCTTGTTTTTCTGACGGCGAGGAGGCTCCACACTACGGTAGGTCATTAGGGTATCATAACATGCTTCGCAAATGCCGACCCCCGAGTCCGAAGACCTGGAGCGCGGAGAAAGTGGTCCCATCACGTCCCCTTCCCTTTTACATTCCGTTCTCGGGATCTCCTGCCCGTCGGATCCGGTGGAAAAACGCGACGAACACACACGCCACAAGGGTGGTAATCAACACTTTTGACATTTTGCTCACGAGCCCACGAAAAAAAAACGAGGGGCGGAAGCGAAACGAAGCGGAGCAAAGATTATCAATTAATTAACAGTTTAACGACGACGATGACGACGACGACGCCGCTGGATGATTAATTATCGATTAAACGACAACTTTACTCGTCCGTTTTCGCACGGGAAGGAACTGCGTATACTCAGTTCTCGTTGCGGAGTTGAAAGATCGGTTTGACAGATCCAATATGGTGCGCGCGCGCTCGATAAAGTATTTTTGATTTTTGATTGCTCAAAATGCCTCCCGATAAAGAGTTAAAGGCGGCTTCGGTATTTTATTTTATTTTTTCGCATTTACTTTTTATATTTTTTAATGAATGCTTGTCCTTTCTAGAGTATTGTCCTTTCTAGAGTATTTTGGGATCAATCGAAACAAAACTGACAGAGATATTTTTTTCAAATTATGTAAAGCTCGTTGTTTGAGGCAACATCGAAAAAAAATCATCACTTTTCCAACTTCAAAAATCTGCCAAAAATCCAAAAATGAGAAATTCAACAAAAACTCGACAAGGCTATCTAGATAATCTTATAATCTAACAAAAAAATACATTCATTTGTATATTTCTGATGACCCAGCACGTGGCTACGATGGGCACCGCAAAAAGTACATTTTTGCAAACTTGTCTTTCTAGATTGGATGCCATGAATGTAGTTTTGATCAAATCTACCCCAAAATAGAACCAAATGTTATTGGAAAGTTGTAGTTTAATATGACGTTGTTTAAAAAAAGCAAAGTTGAATAGTTTCTTCATTAAAAATCGTCTAAAACAAGCCTTTTTTGACCCAAAATAACCTCAAATGCTCTTTTTTTCCTTTTCCATTCTGTGTTGTGTCTGAACTCTTAGATTATTTTACCAATTTTTTGACGCTCATTCTTCTGTTCCTCCTCTACGCAGGTGTTTCGGGTTGTCATCGGATTACCGAGCGGCTTCGTCGCGTCACGACAACGCGTCAGAGCACCGCAGGGACGCTGTTTCCCTTTCCAGCCTCCCTAATGTGTGTCTTGACGCGCCCGCCCGAACGATAATCCGAAACGATGTCGTCCGTACGCGCGCGACCATTCGGTGGGGTTTCCGCCAATTTCGTCGACCCCACTCGGCACTCGGCGCCTTCGCCGGGGGTCCACGCGAGGAACCAGCCCCAGGTCGGATTAGTTGGTGATTAATTTCCACTGACCAGCGACCGACCAACCGCAGACCTTCGATTGGGACAGACCCCCCCGTTTGCTGGTCGTTCCGCGAATGGCATTTAATTTCGCTGGTCAGATCGTCGTCGTCGCATACCTTACCACCACCACCCTTGGCATCAACATCAATGCTCGATGTTTCGCTCGAGATGGGCCCGGGAACCCTTTGTCGTCTGCTCTACCAAAGGAAGGGACCCAAAAATAAGGAAGCGAGAACGACACACGTTTTCACGCTGACTCTGGCCGCTGGTTGGTTGGTGGCCGTGGCGGTGGCACTCCGATGACTGCCCTTCCTCGCCGCGCTGGAGACTAAAGTGATTTTTGATTATCTGTCCCGCGAAAGAATCAATTTCGCGCCTTCGCTTCGCGCGAGCTAAGAGGAAGGGGTGAAGGGCAGGGAGGGGGAGGGGGATTAAAAACCCGATCCAAGGAGGCGGCCCCAGAGCCGCGGAGAGCGTGCGTCGACGGATGATGACGACGACGATTTTTTGCTTCCTCATCTTGGGATCTTGGGTGCTTGTGGAATTGGATTTTCGGAGTCCGGTGTGGCCACCCCATGGTTCTGGAGCGCACGATTCCGAGGGAGGCCGGCGTACGTCTCTATGGTCTCTGCAGACGACCGAACACGAAATCGATTTATTCCGATGCCTCTGGTTCTGTTACGCGAACACGAAGTAGAGAGAGACAGAGAGAGAGAGAGATCATTGCAACAACGTGGATCGTGGCACATGTTGGTGGAGTTTAGAAAAAAAAACCGAATAAAAAAGAGAAAAAAAAGCAAATTCCAAACGATCATTCCAAGAAAATCCGGTTCCTTAAAGGTCATCTACCAAAAACAAACCGCACGGCACAACAAAAAGAGGAAGGTGCTGGAGTGTGCGATGCGATGCCAAGCAGCTTGTTGCGGCCGGCCTTAAACCGCAAGATGCAAACCTCAATCTCGCCTCGCGGCAACCATTGTCGCTAAAGCAGGTGTCGGTTTTATGGCGGCGGAATGGAGCACACTTCCCCCCGTTTTGATTGGGATGTTTGTGTTGTTCGGGTTGATTTGTTGCAGAAGATAAACAATGTTGCGGGGACGGGGAGTCCGGTCTGGTCCGGGGCTTACAAATCAGCTTGAGAATATCTGGCGGGATAACCTTGAGGAAACACTCGAAGAACTGCACTCGCGGTGAGAAGGAGCACAAACTGGTGAGGGGAATTGTATATTTGGCGGTGACATTCATTAGCACCGCTACGTCTACTTTGATGACTTTGTAGCAAATTTGTTACAGTAGATTTTTCTTTATGCCTACTACATACTCAACGTTAAGGTTAAAATGATTAGTATAAACTAAATATTATGACTAACCGCTGTAACTTCTCGTTAGTTTTGGTTTGTGGACAAACAAAAGTGTATCCAGCCCTGCAAGCAATTGACGGTTCTGCTGATTTTTTTTATAAAAAACCTCATTTTAAAATTGAAATTCACAAATCATTAGCTTCTGGCTTTATTCAACTTAATTTTGCTTTTTACTGTTGGACTTTACTTATTGTATAGTTACTAGACAACTGATTCATTTTAAAAAGGTTCTATCAACATCTTCAGCAGATGAACAACAAAAACTTTATTAAGTACTTCTTAGCGGTATTATTCCACTGTTTTTGGCATTTCAATGGAGAGAAAAAATGAATATTTGATTATTTTGAAGTGAAAACCATAAAATACTAAACAATTCTCAATTGTTACATTACTCGATTGCTTCTAACATAACTTTATTTCTAGTAGGTCTTTTTGGATACAAGTGAAAAGCAAAATAAAGTAGAATAAAAACAGAAGCGAATGATATGTGAATTTCATTTTTGGACATTCTATGAAAAATCTGCCAAAACGCCCATTTCTTGCAGGGCTGGATACACATTTTTCGCGCACCGTATAATAATCTGATGACTGTTTGTTTAACCACACTAAACAAGTACAATCGGTGTGTTTGTATGTGTCATTCTCTCCATTTTACCACACGAATTCAAACCAACAACCATTACTTACGAGCGAAACAACTGAACAGCTGAACAGCTGAGAGCTATCATCATAACATCATTACTCCAAGACTGATTTATCGGTTTATGATATCCATCATCCAGGAGCGGAGTTCCAGGAGAACGTCTTTGGCCACCGTTTGGATGAAACCATCCACAACCACACCTATACCGGCCTGCATACTCGCCCCCATCCGTGCTCCAGTTTGTAGCAGTAACAGCAGCAGCACTAAAAGCATCAACCAAATAGGAGCCACACAAAACCCCCGCGGGAACAAAGGGCGACTCCGGGGAGGGGGGCCTTTGGATGCATAAAACCTCCCAGTCTCCCAGTCTCCGTCTATTCCGCACAAAAGGGAGTGATCCGAGCTCGTAAAACGGAAGTTTACGATGCGGCAGAGTGTGTGTTTTTTCCTTCGGTAACCCCGCGGTAGGAGAGAGAAAGACCACCCAACGCGGCAGTGGCCATGTCGGTGGTGGCGGCGGCGGAACACAGATCATTGCATTATACGTCGCTTGCGCGGGCCGCGGCTACCGCTGGTTGAAATCCTCTTAACGAAGCCTCATCCAGCAGCGCAACCAAACGCTGCACATCAAAAACAATCCGCCTATCCCCAATGGCCGCCAGTTTGCTTCTTGGAGGGCAATCCAATTCCATCGCGTGGTCCGAAGGGATGGGCCCCCACCGTGGTTAATCTGACAGTTCGGCTTCAATTAACGTCCCGCTTTGGTACGCAAATCCCTTCCCCCCTTCGCAATGGTCACCCGTCCGGCTAACATTTTAATTAGAATAAATTCCGCAATCCACGAGCACAGGAGAGGGGGTTTAGGAGGAGAAGGAGAAGCAGTTCCCGGTTTCAGGAGACTTCCTCGGAATCACTTCGGAACAGAAGAACGGCGCAAGCTCTAATGCCGATTGCACTTCTGGCGGCAGATGAAAGCAGCAACAGCAACAGCAGGTGGTGGCGAAGAACTCCCTCGAGGCCCCTCGAAAAGGGGTACAAAAAGAACCTCTTCCCTTCCGTACAATGAGGTTAAAGCGATTAACAGCACGATCGTTTGGAAGGTGATCAGCACCCCGCGCCCCGGGGGGCGCACCGTTTTCCACCATAAAACACATCATAAGTGAGCGTACCTTATGCGCCATTGTCCCAGATTTCGGGAACCCCCTTCCGACGGTCTTAACGGTCTCGCTGGTGTGGCGCGAAATCCTCCCCTCCCCTAAAAAAAAACGGTTTCGGTTTCGGTTCGCATCAGCATCGGCGTGCCAGATCCCGGTGGCTTTGGGAAGCGAGCTTAGCTTCTTAGTCCCTCTTGGAAGCTTCTTAAGAGACCGTGCGAGATAGCCGTCCCATTCCCAACAAGGTATTAGTCTTTTTAGCCAGCCAGCCAGCGAGCCATCTCTTGTACTTCAACCCCAAAGCGAGGTCCTTCAGCGAGTCGACCGTTCGTCCGTTCGCTCGGTTGGAATGTTTTTATTTTCCAAACGATTTTTCCAACCTTCCACCGGTGAACAGAACCTTCCGAGAAGGGAAAAGAAGGCCACAAAACAACAACAGCACAAAAAAAGGGGAAGAGAAATCGAGAAACGGTGAAGGAAATCTCACAAAGAAATACACTTTGTGATGGCCAAGCGGGGTGGTGGTAGAGTGGATGGAGAAGGGAGGGAAGGGGGGAGTGGTGTTCGGGGACCGTAGGCAAACATCTTGATCTCGATGCACCGTTAATTAGCGAATGAGCCCTCTTGTATTACGTATCCGCCGCCGCCGTCATTTTCCTCCTCGGTTTTGGTTTTTTTTTTATTGCTACCTTCATTGCATTCGAGGAGGAGGAGAAGGTTCAAGGTTTGTCGGGAGCTTTTCAAGTGAGACCGACGATAGACCCCTGAGGGCAAGGCAACTTTACACCCGTGTGCACGCCCTTGTGTGTGTGTGTGTGTGTGGAGTCACGATTTCTGATCCAATAAAATATCGATTATATTTAAGATTATTCCGGGCGTTTCTCTGGGACCTTCGTTTTGCTCTGTCCTTCGCTCTTTTAATTTCACTTTTTTAACTCCCATTTACACCCTCTCCCTTTCCATTCAGCCCACCAACAAAGGCGGGGTGGTACTAGTTTCCCGTCAGATCGACGATATCTCGTTGACACCCCGACCTCCAGGCGGATTCAGTTTTTTTTCCAGTGCTCGCTTCATCTCTCTCTCACAAACACACCCGTAAACCGAAACAGTAGCTAAGTGAACCTCCACCATGATCCAAATCTGTCCCTCTGGCCAGCGTGTTTGGAAAATCAGAAATCACTCGGGGAAACCTGGGACCCAATCTCTGTTGCGCGATCTATCGGGTGTGTCACCGTGTCTCTCGGCCTCCAGCAACAGCAAAAAACTTCTTTTTTTTGTGCCGGCCTTTTTTGTCTCGTGTGAGATGCTCGCGATCGCGAACTAATTGCGATTCGATAGGGCAAAGGCCCACGAATCGCTTTGTTGTGGATTGCTTTCGCGATTTGGATTCATTAAATCGGCTTTACCGGAATGTTGGATGGTCCGTTCTTCTTTGTTTTTGTGACGGAAAGCTGTGTGCTTGGAAAATTCCCCCCGTCGATTGAGGGAAATGCTTCATGTTGATCACAATTCCCGTTCGTTAGTTAGTGCATTGAAACACGGTGCCCGGATTTGCCGGAGAAATCTTTTCCATTTTACGCTCACAAATGCCTCGGTGCGCTTGGAACAAGTCGGGGGGGAATCGGAATCGGTGGCCTTTAGACTACTACAAAGAGGACAAGGAATGCATTTCGGAGCGAGAGGGTGCATATTACAAACCGTCCAAATAGAGTCCTCATCGCCAGGTTTAATGGCGATGAAATCCAATACCCGTTTTTTTTCTGGGACTACCAAAAGCCATTCCGGTGCATCATAGATTATGCTTATGATTGTAATGACCCCGGAAAGAGCCGGATCGGATTGCAGCCAGAGACCGCGACCTGGGCGTCGAAGCTATTAAAGGCTAATCGTTCCATAAATTGCGCTTTCAACTCGTGGTTTTTCGTTTTAAATATTCAAATCCTAACCGAAACTGCTCAATTCTCATTAAGACGGTGGTCGTCGAACAATGATGGCTGTTCCTCGGTATTTATGTGACCAAAAAGCATGTTTAATCGTTCCATGTGTGTGCGCGATGGTTTATGGTAGCGTTTTATGGGCGCCGTATGCACGCATCAAACGCAGCATAAAGCGCGCATTAACATAATTCCATTCCAGAGCCGGGAAAGGGGCTACGGAGAACGCCGTCAATCGGTGGCATGGACACCGACAGCTACAGGTGTCCGTGTGTTCTTTCTATCTTTCTCTCTCTCTCTCTCTCTCTCTCTCTCTCTCTCTCTCTCTCTCTTTGTCTCTTTCTCTCTTCCAAGACGCACGCATTTACAGTTTTGCGTCCAAGAAATCGATCGCGCGATACCAAACAGGTGATCATCAATCGCGGATCCAATCGCGGTTCGAATCAAGGAACGCATTTTTGATCGCGCAACCTTTAAACCCTCCAGCATTCCACCCAAAAACCTGCCAAACTGTTCGCACATTGGGCAGGCTCCGGAGGAGAAGAACATGGCCGAGGAGGTGCGCGCACGCAAGAAATGAACCATTTTTCAAGCCCGTCCTTAACCTTTATGATCCCATCGCTTCAACTACGGTGAAGGGGCGAAGGAGAGGCGTCACGCGTTTGAACATGAAAATGAAACCCTCTCTTTTTTTTTGGCAAACGACATTTCACCCCCCGCGCGTGTGTCGGTTGGGATTGGAAACTTTTTAACGAAAAAAAGTTGAAGATCTAACCAGCGGACCCCGTCTGATGTGGTCCATAGCAGTTGCTCCAAAAACGCAAGTTTTGGACCAATTATCGTCGTGGGACGAAGAATGAGGGAAGGATGTAAAGGCCAAGGGAGGAAGGAGGGGAGGAAATTAAAGATCGATTAGCGATACAATGCCTCCTAATAGCTTCATTAATTAGCATAATGATCGTATCAATACCAAACGAGCCACACATTCCAAGCGCTGGGGTCGGTTAGAGCAGAGACCAGAGCAGAGACCAGAGCCCGGACCCAAGACGGTGCCAGTCGTGGAGTGCACGCAGCACGGATCGCTGACCTTTTGCCGCTGCTTTTCGGGGGCGAGTGGGGGTGGAGGCTCTGCGCGCAAAACAACCCTTCCCCCTCCACACTTTTGTTTCGCTTTCACGTGTTCCATCCTTCCCTTATGGACATTGGAAGGGGTGCTTCACGTGCGCTCACTCATGAGAAATGGTTGGCATTCCGAAGCCACCGGACGAGGACGGGGATGCCCTTTCCGAAGCCACCGGAGAGCCGGGATTCCGAACCACAGCGCCGTACCGCGCCCCCAAAAGGCCATCGAGATCGGCGAAATTGTCCGAGGGATGGGGTGGAGGGAATCCAGGGCGTGCAAAACTTGGCGCGCGGAAGGTCCCTGAGTCCAATGATGAATGATGACAAGGAGCGACGTGCGATAGGCGCATCTTCGTCGCCATGTTGCTCTTCATTTTCCAAAACGAACGAACGAACGAACGAAAAAGACGACAGTCGAGTTTCCCTTTGCGGTGATTAATGAGTCCCAACACCTTTTTGGGGAGGGGGAGGTCCCGGCTGTTATTGATGTGGATTACTTTTAAGTAACTTCTGGTTGCCTGGGCACGAGAGTGACGAGGTGACGTATGGCGATCCATCAAGATTCATCTTCACTTCACTTTCATTCACTTCATTTCTAACCAAAGTCGAGGGTTTTTTTTGGTTGCGGATAAGACAATCGCTCTGACCTCTGACAGGATCGAAGGCAAACCGGGAATTTGCGCGAAATGATTCACGCTTTTCTCTCTCTTGCGCTCTCTCTCGCTCTCTCTGTTTCTACAATCCACTACAGAAGCCACATCTCGACAGTGCGTTTGATGGATTGATTGGAAGGATTGGATTCCAATACACGCTGCAGCATGCCTTAATCCGCCCCCGGAGCATTAGACATCCAATTCCAATTCGTCTCAGAAGCCGTATCAGCATCGGTCTAATGATGCGTATATGTGTGTGTGTGTGTGTATGCCTCGCTTACCTCTTCTCCTTCTCCTCCTCTTCTTCTTCACCTGCTGATGATGCGCGTTTTATCTCGCAATCAAATCAGATTACGCGCCCGAGAACAGTCGAAGCCCCTGTCTCGGTCCCTCTGATTCGATGCAAAGATTTTCCTATTCACAACGATACACCGGTAGGTTGATGGGGTAAGAGGTGGAAAAATTGCGGAAAAGCCACGTCACGGTACCTGCGAATGAGAGAGAGAACAGAAGAAGAAAAAGAATGGATGAGTAAATGGTTCACCGAAAGCGAGGGAGAGAAGCGCCGGATTCCGATCATCAGCGCGATTTGTTGTTGATTGCCCGTTGAAAGTGTAGCAGTCGACGGAGGGGAGGAGTGGAGGAGCGGAGGAGCCCACCCACAACTCCCCCCCACCAAGTCGCAGTCGCGTGTTTACATAAGCGAATCGAGAGACCACGAAGATCATCTTCGCATACGCATACCGCATGGAAGAGTCGCGTGCCGATGATGATGATGATGATGAGCAGTTCGTTTCCGGCATTTTCCTGCCTCTCACCCACACCCTCTCACATGCTCTCCTTCCAGCGTATTGCGTCACCCACTCAGCGACGACAGTGACGACGCTGTTACGATTTGTGCTTTTCACTTTTCATATTCACGACGATAGCGCGGCTCTGGCTTCCTCATTCACACACACACGCGCGCGCGCGTAAAGCACGTCCCGCGCGAGGGGGGAGAAAACAATAGAATGAAATTGAAAGCCGATGGGGACGGTGCCGCGGTCCGTGGCTTCATGTTCTCGGCTCGGTTCGCTCGCTTACGAAGCGCAAATCCATTAGGGAACGAGCAGAGGCTGAAAAGCTAAAGAGCGCGCTCACGCAATCATACAACGATAGAAGGAGGCGCCACTCTCCTCTTTGCCCTTTTAGGGATCCTTGCCTCTTCCTCGATGGGACACATTTCTCTCGTCTCGTCTTCTGGGCCCCATTTGTGCAACCAGAGCGGTACACGCGCTTTGGCATTGGCGGACGTAATAGGGTCCGTAAGTCACCACAAATCACGCCACGCCACAAATCCGGCCACTCCGGATGCCAGCGAGATGGTCTGCGAGAAAGAAGGAAAAGGAGACGAACCAGCCGGCCGGTCGGCCGGCCTGCCAGCAATCATCATTCGATGGCGATGGCGAGGCTGTATGGTTCATAAAACTGTTTATGGCGCAACCCCATACATCATCATCGCGCACTGTCGAGCGAAACCATTTTATGGCGACGTCTAGGGTCAATTCTATTGGCACACACACACACACACGCACACGCTCCGTATGTGTGTCCAGATGGATTTCATCCCCGAGCAATGTTTGCTGAATGGTCTAGCTTGTACGCGCTTTCTTCGACTTCAACTCGAATCCCAACCAGCAATCCGAGGGATCGGAGAAGCTTCGACATCGACAACTTGAGCCGACTGCTTGAGTAAGCAATCGTATGTACACTGTGTTGGTACTATTGGTATTGAGTGGTTGTACGATGGCCAGCAATTGAGATTGGCTCTAATCGTGCACCAAATCGGCGTGGAAGTCAGCTGTGATGGATCCGATTGTGTTGAGTCGCTTCGTGGACCTTGTCGATCGGGCATCATTTCACTTTCTTCTTCCCTTTCGCAGCTCACCGAAAAAAATCGCCATTACTTACGCCGTACGGAGCAAGAAATTGGCCGCGAAAGTGAGTTTGGAAAATGTCCGGCCATTAGTGTAGAAGAACGAAGATTGTTCGTCGCTCGATTGTGGCGCCGTTGGACGCTTGGAATATATCCGGATAAAATACCGGACTCCCCCGGAGGGTGACTCCAGCTGTGATAATCGGTAAGCAGAGTCGGAACCTACGACACCCGGTCCACGACCTTCAACGGGGCTATGGCTACGGAGCATTGATGGATGTTCGATTTTCACACCCCGCGGCGACTCGAGCCAAGATCCGCGCGATTCAGGGCCACGGTCCGGCGGAGAAGCATTCGTAGAGGTGGCCGGAGAGTGATCGGATTGTTCGAGCTTCGGGGTCACCGATTGGTGTGGCCACTCTCCTTGAACTTGATCCTTGAACCGGCGCCATTCTCCCGGCAACAGTGTCCTCCTCCTGGAGCTGGAGACAAGAGCAGTTTATAAGCCTCAGCCTCCATTTCCAGGAATTCTTGAGGAGGAGAAGCCTCTTGAGGGGACGAAAAGAGGAAACAATTGCCGTCGGATCATAATCGGTTTTTGGGCGGTCGTCTGTTTGGCCAATTCAAACCGTCCTTCTCCTCGTCCACTCCCCCCCACCGGGAGTGAAACCGAGAGATTTATGTACATTCCAAAGACGAGCGAACGCCCTGCCCGAGGAGCTTTATCGACGTCGAGGGTGTTATTGGTACAAGCCGGCCCTCGACCCGACCCTAGGCCGACCGATGGGCGCTATCTCGCTGACTGGAATACGGAAATCGTCTAAGCGGGCATACCGTCCCGCCGGCATCAAATACTACGAGAGGCGGATTGGAACAGTGGATTGATGGATTGATTTAGATTGGGCAAGGTGACGTATGCGGTGACGGGGGGTTACGGTAGGCGCACGTGGCATTAACTTGGGATCGTGAACGTCGCCGACATGTCGAAACGTTTCGCTCGGACTGTATCCTTGCCCGAGGATATAGTGTTGGATATAGGATGCGGCCCCCTGATCCTGACCTTAAAACTCTAACTCCACTCCATCTGTGAAGATGACACAGATCCAACAGTGAACCATTGTGAGGAGATTTATTGCGTTCGATGGTATCGACCAACAGAATGTCCCGGAAGGATGTCCGGTACATGCCAGTACCTTTGGAAAGACAAACACTTCACGGCCCAGTGTTTTATGGTGGAAGGTTTGAGAAGATAGAACTCGTCGGACGTGACTCTATGGCGTGTGCATCAAGGCAACAGACTGGGCATCATTCTGGGCTGTATCGCGTAAATGTGTCGTAAAATGGCTGACTGGGTCAAACTGTAATTGTAGTGTACGGCAAAGGACAAGCCTTACTAGGTATTAGCGAAATAATATTCCCGTGATTTCAATCGAAACTATCACATGTCAACGACTCAAATGTTACTAGATCGGCCATTTCTATGGAGTTTTAGATGGCTTGCTTTGTTTTGCGCCACTTGACAACTACTCTAAGTGTTATACACCGTGTATAACAGAAGCTAAGTCAACTGTCAAACCAGCGATAGCGAGGTCCAACTAACACAGATCCCCGAACTTGAGCTTTCTAGACCGTAAAATGAAGTCTAATCCATGCTCAAACCTCATTTTGGCGAAACACAACTTTACGTGCATTAATTAGCCAGCCAGCAAATCCGACCGTCTGCCATGGAAATAACGGTTTGCTCGAACATCCCTGACACTGAGTCATTACACGACACGATTTCACCTCTCCTCTGGCACCGCACGTCTGGTGAATGGAATTCGGGATTGACACAGAACAAACACACACACCAGCATGGAGTCCATTCACCATCGGTGCGCGGTTCGAGGGTGCGTCGTCTTCTGTCCTTCACGCGACACATCGGCATCAGTTTCGAAAGGGTACTCCAAGTACCCGGAGCGGTACTATTATGGTCGACGGTGCTCCCGGCTACCGGCTGCGTTACAGTTACCCATATATGCCCGTCGCGAACGCGGAGGCGGAGGCCGTTGGCCTCGCATCTCGTGCGATACTCGCCAGACAACGTAAAAGTGCCCCCGGGGGGGCGTGTGGGTCCTTGTTCCCATTTTTTCCCCCCCAACCGAAACCAGAACGCGTATTCGGCCCGGTCCATTCCGGGCCGACGGCGGGCATGGGGTGAAGTCCTGCCCCAGACACATTCGGAAATGGCGTGGCGATATTTGGTGTTGATTGACAGATCGCGTGTAACGGACATTCGAAACGCGGGCCACTTGGAGCGGGTCTGACATTGAAAACTCCAAACGGAGGCCCCGGTTTAAGTGCGAAGCACCGTGACCCACCGAGTATCAACTGTTTTGCTGCTTCTTAAATGAATTAAAATGATTTTAAACCCCTTGTGGCCGATATCGAGGTCACACAAACAGCAGCGGTAAGCCACCGTGAAGTGTGCGCGCCAGCGAGCGAACATCTTATCAGCAGCGATCAGAGCGCGCTCTAGCCATCGAACTTCCCGCTTCAGCACCGAATCCACCGCCAAATGCATTATTCAGCAGCAGCACCAGCAGCGATTGGGATGCGTGTGTGTGTTCCGACCGCTGGCCGAGGTTGTTCCGGTCAGCACGTTTTCACCTAACAAGGTGCTTCCTCATAAAAGGGCACCAAAGCCGACAGCGAGTGCTGCTAAATGTTTAATAACTCCTCTCGTCGTCGTCGACTGGAGTGCGCATAATAATCGCCAAACATTGAGGGGAAGAAGAGGTTGATGCGTTTACCCGCGAAACCATCAATCACCAGGTCCCAGGTCCAGTTAGTCCTCTCGTACTCGAGAGCTTTGACTCGTTTGCCGCCAATCGCCGCACCGCAAGTCGAAAGGTTAAACACATCCGCGCAAACCGTGGTGACTCCCTGTGGTGAGGTGAGGTACGCGATTGAACGAGCGAACGAAAGAGATTAGCCTGAAACTAGCATCACCATCATCATCATCATCATCATCTTGAAGCAGCTCGTCTTCAGCTGCATGACCTTATGCACAGTGCTTCGAAAGTGTAATTGCTCAGCAGCAGCAGCGGGAGGTGGGCATCCAGGCACAACAGGCGATCTCTACGTCCCCAGGGCGTCCCCAGATTGCGGATCCGGATCCGAGGTCGGTTCGATTCGTGGCTCGTCAAACCAGAGACCTGGACGTGATCTTTCGGTTGCTCTAAAGGGGGACTTCTCGAATTGGTTCGAATCGAAGTCACTCGATCCTCGGTCTTGGGGACACAGACACACACAGAGACGCAATTCTGATCGATCAATCCACGTCGGCGTCTGCGTGAGAACGCGAGCGCGCCGCAAACTCGAAAGCGCGATGATACTCCGAGCTGATAATTTGAATAACTTACATAAACCGTTTCATCATTTTGAAGCTCGCTCGCTCCTCCTCTTCCTCCTGCTCGTGATCTGGTTTTTTTTCCTCTCGGACCTGCTTTACAATCCCACAAATCGCGTCAATGGCGTGGAAGTTGTTGCTTCTGAATTCCATAACAGAACGCGCGCGCTAACGATCCGCTAACGTCTTTCCCGCGGCTGGTGGCCCTTTCTCCAAGCGCCACCAACGCGCTTCGCTCGCTTTCGCTTTGATCTAGTGTCTGCTGCTGTTGCTGCCGTTGTTGCTTTCCCATTGACAGCGGTCACCAACGGCTTGCTTCGTTTTCGTTTCGAAAAATGATCGACACGTGATAGCGATACTAATGAAATGCATTATGTGTGGAGCGGCGAGAAAAGACGGTCGGCCGTTGCGCCGCACACAGCTCCAGTTCCAGTTCCAGTTCCAGTTCCCGGTCCCGTTCCCCTTCCCGGCTTCCACGGACCCTCACCACAATCAAGATGTTGGTCAAGATTAGGGTCACAACCGTTGACACATTTCAAACTCAATTACATGGATTTAATAGAAAACCTTGAATAGGGCGGGCCACTGGGCGAGCGAGTGGCTTGCTCGCCCTACGGTGCGCGCCGCAGCATCCTCCTCCCCCTCCGGGGACAACATGCCGGGTTTTCTATCGGGGACTGTTTACACCCCACACAGCAGCAGCCGCCAGTCCATTGTCTGTCGTCTGCATCACGCTCTAATCGGGCCTGAAACATCGCGTCCAACCGGACTGGAGGGTGTTGCTGAGATGTTCGGCTCGGTCTGCACTTTCCACCAAGCGAGACAACCAAGCCATTTTGTGCACTTAAACGTGCTAATTACTAACCGACCGACCGGTGACAGCGAACAGCGCGCCAAACGCGCGTCGATTGCGATATGATGTCGTCGCCGATTTCGCGGCATTTTATAGATCACTCTCTCACCCTCACACCAAGACGGTCGACGCCGCGACGAATGGATAATGGTGGTTTGGTGTGCATTTAATCGCGCGCGCTCGACGATTCGACGGCAACCGATTGCCAAGTGCCATTTACTGCAACAGTGCCCGCGCCTTTGCGATCGCGATTTGCAATCTGTGGCGTGTCTCTCTCTCTCTGATTTAATTATAAATCCCCCGATCGATCGATCGGTCGGTCGATCAAGTGTGCAATTGTGTGGCGCATGTACGCGAGTGTCTAATCTGAACGTCTCACTGAAGTTGGCCCCTTTTGTCCTGTCCGCTAGATTTCTCGTCGTCTCTAATCGTGGACTAATCCCCCTGGCTTCGTATTTGCTTCGTGGGAGTCCCCCATGTTAAGGATGTTTAGCGTTAGCGAGGAGTTCCTCCGTTGTAGAAAGGTGGCCTAACGTGCTGGCAGCAAGCTGGTTGGCTGGGCGTCGCGGATCATTTACGAGATTACAACAAGCTCGTGCGAGCTCGACGTGCGTTGAGTTCCGCATATTTATCAAAGTATCGCGCTCCCGACACGATTAGCTTTTCCCCTTTGCGTACAAATGGTAACACCCCAAGGACGTTGGGGCAGAAAGCTGTTCTTACAGACACACGGACACACACACACGTAAGAAGTCCGTTCTTCCCTGTTACGGCATGAGACGGCACTAATTAGACGAGGAACGCCGTTATGCTTATGAGGTGATGATTTATGCCCGTCATGAGCATCAACAAACACACACACACACACACACACACGTACACACATCTAGGCACCGTGAATCAGAGCGAGCGGCACAGACACGACGCACGACGTCTGCCAACCTCTAAGTCGCGGGTTCATGATTAAGCAGTTTATGAAGAGACGTCCAGGGCCGATCGCCCTTACAGACCTCTAGTTTGCTGCTGTGGCTGCTGCTTTGCATAACTGACATAAAAAAGCATTAATCTTAACGTTCCGTTCCCTTCGCTAAGAGGGGCACAAAGGTAAGGGGCAGGTTGCGTGACGTTTACTTTCGTTAATTCATCGGAACGCACGCTCACTCCGGAGCTCGCTTTGCTCTCGAGCAAATTGTTAATACTAATTCCTCTTCGCAAATCCCGTCAACAGCACAGACACAACTGTGTGTGTGGCTGGTGTTCCGGGTAAACAGGAATTCCCCATTCCATTGCTCGCAGAGGGATAGGACAGAAAAAAGAGCAACACTTGCAATTCTACATTCATCTATATCTGTGGCTCGCATCTAACAGCAACCTTCATCGATCGATCGATCGATCGGTCGGCGGATCGTTCGAATCGAAGGTCGTTCGGTAGGGCCTAGGCTACAGGTTAGGTGGGAAGTCCGAGATCATTAAAACAGAAGTAATGCATAAATCATGTACTCGCCAACCACAGCGCCAACACACAGCCTACTAAGAAACACACACACACGGGCGTGTACGCTGGTCAGAACGCTCACGCCAGATGCCAGGTATGACGGGCTGACTGCGTCATCATCTGTCATTAGAGGCGACGCACCACGCCACCTGCGATTTACTGCAGTGAACACGTTGGCACGACAGTTAGTTGGCGAGCGAGCGAGCGAGATTCTGAAATCATACTCCGCCTCAAATACGGATTGGCGAACGGAGCTGCATTCTGTTCGCAGTTTCCAACCTCTTCTATTGTGTCATCAGCGCGTGCTTCGTACAATCGAGAGCAACTCCTACGGGGCGGGCGTGGGATGAACAGCTTCCCACCGAAATGCCTTCGCTGGCGAACCATTTCTTCAGCGTCGGCCAACCTGCCGTCCTCAAACCAGCCCCCAGAGGAAGGCAGCTTGCAGCTCCCCGGGTTGGCTGCTGTGGGCTGTGTGCTACCCACCATCGCATGGCATCGCGCGAGAGAGCGAGTGACATTTGGAACGACCTTCGGGCCGTGGAATTTCCTCACGCCGCGCCCGCTTCGTTTGATCGCTCACGAACCGTCGTCGCGATCGCGATCACGTTTGGCGCGATCGACCACCACGAAGACAAAGTCGTCGATCGCGATCCGTGGTGGTGGTGCTGCTGCTGCTGCTGCAGCGAGCACTTCTAGCGGGTTTTAGGCTTTGCAACGAGGCGAACCTGTTCACCTCCTCCGTGGGATTTCACGGTTCGCGTCTAAAGGCGGCTCGATCTCCGGCCGATCTAATGCCGTTCGAGTTGTCTGGCTCTGGTTCTGGCAATGAATTATTATTGATTCGCTGATGGTTTTCGCGAGGAGAAAAGGGAGACCTCTCCCTGTCCTTGAGCGCATCCAGCGCAACTCGGAATGTCGTGCCCGCGTCTGTGGCTGTCCCAGGGCATGATCTTCGGTCATTCGCTTGCGATTGCGACCGTGCTCATTTACGTGTTTCCTTCCTGGCGAGAAGTAATGGAATCGAAGTGAAATCGTAGCAATTGACGCAACTCTTCGCGCTACCATTTGCTTCCGTTCGTTGTGCAGCTGGTGCTGGTGCGGTTGGTAATTGTTTTTCTCCTGGGGCTTCTGTTTGGCACGCGATTCACCTTCCATCTTGACAGTGGACAGACCCTCCTGAAGGTTCGTGCTACTCGGCTTAACCAAACAACATAAGATCAGGGCCCATGCAGCGGAACAATAATAAAGGAATCGTTTTGCTTGTTGCTTTAACCTAATGTCCACACACACAGACACTCCAATACTGTACAGCTGACCCCATTGCACACTTTCTTCTTCTTCTGGTTCCCCGTCCTCTCGTTGGAAGATGTGGAGTGGCAAAAAAAAAACAGCTGCAAGCGGTGCAACATCAGCAGCAGCATCAGCAGCGACAGCAAAATAAATAAATTTTCGCCAATGATTGCGCGTCTGTTTTTCCCGCGATCTTTACCACTACCACCACGATGGCATGCCGTTATTGTTTTTCATTTCACTCCCCTTCGCCTATTGCACCCCATTGCAGGCTGTTCCTGGCTGGCTTCCTGGTACCCCCCTCTCTGCCAGCATTATACCAATCCCAGCGACCGAAGAGAGAAAACTGATTTACATAATGTACATGCCAGCATGCCAGCAAGCGTTTAAGACCCCCCCCTTCTGGTTCTCCAAAGCCGCGGTAGTTTCCACGATCTTATCACGAGGTACCTACCACCCCTACTCCCACCCAGGTGGCCAACTCCTCTTTTACGAAGGGGTTGCTGAATATAAAGCGTTCATTATTCGCTTCCCGCATTTCCGATCTATTCGCAATTGATAAAATCTAATTTTGTATATTTATTAGTTTACACGCCCTGCTGCTACTCCTCACCCTCACCCCCGAAAACCCCACGTTCAACCGAGACTTTCACCCACTTTGCGATCCGCCAGCATCCAAACCGAGCATCCGAGAACCGCATTGTTAGATCGCAAAAAAAAAACGCGCAAACCGGCACCGAAGGTGTACGCGAGAAGACAACGACAATTTGCCACATATGCTACCGCCGGTCGACCTAGACAGACGGACAGACACACAATCGGTACCTGACCACACACACACACACACACACACCCTGCGCATGCTGTGGCATCGTTATGCTCCTCCAAGGCTCCAAATGCTGGTGGCTGGCGGCGACGACGACGGCTGCTGGTACGACAAATCCAACATTAACACAATGGCCGACTGGCAGCACGGCAGCACGGCAGCGGTTTGCTACCGGTTTTAACCGGGACAGCCAGCCTTGGCGATTGTTTTCACTTTTTTTTCGCTCCCTCTTCTTCTACTTCTTTTGCTTCTTCTCGCAGGTTCTCGGTGAGCGAGCGAGAAGAAGAGTCTCGAGTCGTGACGGTCACGGGGTAGCGTACGAATCGAATTTCACGTGTTTCATTTTTCTGTCACTCACCCGACCCTAACCCGCGACTCGCGACTGCTACTGTTGAGCGTGAGGCATATGAGGGGCTTTGGAATGCTGCCGGCAGCAGTAGCATCTCCATTGAAGACATATGCAGCATCATTCTGCCACGCGGGAAGCGAACGAAATCGAAAAGAGGGAGAGCAAAAGTAGATCACAAGCACACACACACACACGCACACGGTCAGAATGGCCATCTTGGGTCACTTGGGTACACCGGATCGGGGGGGTGTAGCATCGTGGAGTCGAGCGGTATCGATTACACATCACTCGGTGTGTGTGCGTGTGTGTGTGCTGGAGGGAATGGAAAGGAAACGGGGCACATGTAATGATGCTCGTTACCTAGTTTCTTTCCCTCGGAACGATTCCTTGCGGCATTGTTGCCGGCGAGCACGGGCCACGGAACATGACGTTTATGGTTTGTTGGCTATTGTCTCTCTCTCTCCGGCTGCTGCTGCTGCTGCTGCTGCTCCTCGACTGGCCTGCGCAAGGCTGCGCGAGGATTAAACAACGAAGTGAACCGTGTAAACAGCGCTTCGAAGTTTTGAGACCCCGGAGACTGCAACATACTTCTGACACTAAACATTAAACTAGAGAAGGGATGTTAAACTCTATCGCGAGATCGTTGGAGCGAGAGAAAAAGAGAGATGAACACCAAAAAGGTACTCCAAAGCCAGTTGAAGCCGTTGCACCCGTGGACCCGGCCACTAGCAGTGCACCTTCAGCTGCAGTACTCTCTCTGTCTCTCTCTCGCTCGCTCGCTCGCCTGCTCTGTTGGCTAATAAAATATGTTCCAGCGAAACAAAAGTAAAAGGAGTTTGGCAACTTTTCACACAACCCTCGTCTCGCATCACCACCTCCCAGACCTGCCCTGCCTACCGGTGGTGTTAGTGTTTGAAGAAACAGGCAACAGGAAGCTGCTGCGGCGCTGCATGTTGTTTAGGATGCTGCGGCGTTGCATCCTTCCGATGATGCACCCTCATAGCTACCGTGACAGCTATGGCAGCCCTCACGAAGAAGCCAAGCCACTTGCAGACGGGCGTTCGCGGGGAAGAACAAGTTTTCCGTTATTTTCACGAAAGTTTCCGTCAGTGAAAACTAGGATCGAGGGGTGGGAGAAAAAATGCAAGTTTTAACGACTGGCTTAGCCTTATGCCTCGTGTCAATAGCGGAGCAAAAGCGGACTAGCGACCACGAGCTGGCAGCAATGGCGGTGTGTGTGTGTGTGACGGAACACACTTTCCGTTCTTTGTTCTTGGGCGTTAATCATTCACGAGCGTAGAAGTACTTCATATAGTGCGATTAATAAAAGTTTCCCTTTTCAGAGCGTCGTAGAACATAACAATTTGTGCGAAAAGTTTAACAAGAAATATATTAATGTAGACTGTTGCATTGAAAGAAAGATGATAGCGAAGTAGCTAACCTGCGCAACGAATGCACACACACACAGAGTGAACCTGTGAAGTGCAAAATGGCGTCCGCACTGTCGTAATAATCGTCGCTTCGCTTCTCGAAAAGCATGTGAAAAGTATTTATCCATCGTATCATTAAAAGCTTGCCCCCCGGAGGCCCCAAAGTGAGGTTATGGATACCAAGGGAGTCCAGCCAGGAATCTGACAGGATGTAATGTATGTTATGGCACAATTCGAGCATTAGTAGCACACTGGTTGCTCCACATTTCTCCACCACGAACCACGAGGGTTTCTCGTAAATTCCCTCGCCACTGGCTTGTCCATTAAAAAATAAAAAACAAGTCGGATCAACGACCGATTAGACGACCTCCCCTGCCCTACCTACCCCACTGGTGGACTATAGTGCCGCGTCCTACATAATCCGCCCCTCCGGCGGCGGGTATTCGCCAGTTGGAATCGGAGTGCGGGTGTGTGCGCGCGCCACCCTTTGGCGCGGCAAACAAAAAACCTGTTCCGATGGCAACCAGCTCACTCCGACCTCCGAGCAGTCCACCCACCCCCTAGGGTGGCTCAGGAACGTTGTGTGCAACTTTTACTTCAACTTTTCCGCTCGCCCGGGGTCCGGATTGCGCACGCGTCCCGGTTGCAGCAGCAGCAGCAGCTGCTGCTGCTGCAGTTGCATCCATGTTTGGCCATTAGCTTCATTTAGCTTGCCAGGAGGCCCCGCCAGGGGAAATGGAGAATCCACTTTCGCGCTAGGAGCGCACTCCAAGCGAGCGAACGAACGAGCGCGTGCGGATCTTCCGCCTTCCCCTTGGCATCGCCAGCACAGCAACTGGCATCAGGCGGTTCGGTGAAGGTGGAATGAGTGCGATTTGTGGCGCGTTTGTCACGAGCAGTGGCGGTAAACAAACAAATTTCCAACCGCGACCGCGCCAACACCTTCTTCATTGGCGCGGACATTGGCCCAGGTGGCCGCGCGATGAACATGGCAGCTGACATTCGCCGGATAGAGAGAGAGAGAGAGAAATTTGCATACGCGTTAGGGCCTTTTTCGCGGCCCTAACCGCGTCCTAAGCCGTCGTTTCGGTGGGCGAGACACACGATGGCGCGCGACGGCGACTCCATTCCTTCCTGTCTCTCGCCCACACTCTAGTGTGTCACACCACACGTGGTTAGCGGCTGTCAGGACAAGGGCCCATGGGCTCGGGAACAACATGCAAATACACTCGCTAGTATCACCAGTATAAGAGCGAGCTGCTAGTTGTGGTGCTGGTTGGACAAATTTAAAGCCGACTTGACTTGCCAAGTAGCCCGCAAATGTCACAGTTACAGAGGGGGGAGTCGTGTTTTAGCGAGATAGATCCATCCAACATGGCGGCCCTGCCCAAAATGTCATGCTACCGCGGCCACCGAAAGCAATGTTGCAGTAACTTGGAGTTGGAACCGTCCTTTCGGTGGTGGTCTTTCTGCGTCATTAACCGATCTTCTTCTCCGGCGGAATCATTTCCAAGAAAGTGAAACTCGAAGGCACGAAGAATCCAATGAAGAAAGGATGAGAGAGAGGCGCCTAAATGGCGTAAAACAAAAGGCACGATTCTAGCCCGAAGGTGGGCGGATGCCTCGAACGAAGCGGACGAAGGAAGATGCCACGGAAGAAGATCGTGCACCGCCGGTCGGTCGATCGATCGGTCGGTCGGTCGGTGAGTCATGCACCTTCATCATCCAGAGTGGGTTGAAAGTGGAGCTGGTGCCGGTGGCATCACGATCCACTGTCCACGGTCGATATACCGTCGTTCGTGATCGGGCGAAGACGCGCGGCAGGTCGTCGCGCGCCCCCCTCGAAAGGTCGCGCGGTCTTCCGTGTTTCGCTCACTTTTGCTTTTCGTTTCGCTCACCGCCATTGCAAGCGCAACACCCTAAAATGTTTATTCCGTTGCAAATCTGCATAATTCAATTTCTGCTTCAAATTCGTTGCGCTCCATAATTGATCAGGAAACGCTAAAAGGTTTTGGGATTAAAGTGAGTCCCTTCTGGGGTGGCCATTTCAACCTAACCTCAAATATGCGCGCAGATAGCTCTCCATTCGATTGTTTACTTTTCACCTTTTTGGACGGATTGTGCTGTGGCGAAACCACAACCACAACAACAACCAGAACAAGAGCAGCAAAAAACCCGCTTTTTCCAATTGTGTAACAACGGGCGGCTCGCACCCCGGCCACTGCTCTGATATAATTGTCCGCAAGGAACTGGTTCCCCTTATTTACGTTATCACCTCGCCTACACTCCCATCGAATCGGTCATCGGTTCGAGTACGCACCCAACCCCTGCCCACCGGTTGTTGACTCCTTTTTGATGGATTTCTCAATCTCTGGCTGGGTGGCGGCGGCCAACTCGATATCCGGGCGCTTAGTCTGAACGGGGACTGGTTTTTGGCGAACCGCAGGCGTGAAGCCATTTTTGGAGATTCCGCCTTTTGCTTCTCCTCCCCATCGGGCTTTCTCGCAACTCGGGGAAACGTTCAAGTGGAGCCAGAAAGGGGAGCCACACCGCTCCCGCCGATGGCTATAATTGAAACGGAACCTTCCTGCGGGGCAGTCGATTGGATAACGCAGTCTGAAAGGTGTCCAGGCAGCAGACGTGATGAATTCGCGTCGCGCAACCACTCAACATCATCATCATCATCATCATCATCATCGTCGAGCAGCTTGTCAGGAACCAACACGGAACATTTGTTCCGGACTCCTTTTACGGTTGCCGAAGCGAGGCCACAGTCGAAGTGGAAGTACGGTCCCCAGCATTCCCGTCGCCATCGCCCGTCCGTTCGTTTGTTATTACTCACTCGATAAATCCGGACATTACCCGGCAGCGATCAGCTGTGTGTTTGCGTGTAACCGTTTCCTTTAGGGAGTATCGGAAGACATTTGCTAGTACGCTCCTTTTTCGGAGCCTGTGTCGAGGTCTGTGCCGAGGTTTTGAACTCCCCCGGGCCAGGCCAGGCCAGGTGTTGTGACCTCAGTAGGAATTGAAGAATTTGCGTTCGCTGTTCGAACTGTGCGCTGTTCCGTGTTTGCGAGAGTTTAGAATACATTAACAGTTGAGCTCCCAGCTCTCGGGCTTGGTTTTCATGACGAAAAACAGGAATTCAATTGTTTCTCCCTTGTCATCATAACCTCAAAAAAAAAACCAACGCGTCAAGTCAATCTGTCACCGCGTCACGCGTCGCTTTGACAGATCGCGCTGACAACTCGAAGTAGGCCATCGTCACTCGCTAGACGCACTTTGGGAGCAGGGAACAAATTCGTTCTGGTTTGTGTGTTTACGCCTAGGCCCTTTGCCTCCAGGTGCCCCCGGGGTCCTGCTCTGCTGCTGGAATGCTCGATCTAGTGTCAGATCAACATCTGACGAACGAACGAACGAACCCAGGCATAAGGGTACCCCCCCTCCGTAATGGGCCCAGGTTTTAGGTTAATTAAATGTCGGCAGCGGCACCGGTCGCGTCATGTGTGTGTGTGTGTGTGTGTTAAGCAACGGTCTCGTTCGTGGTACGGTCGCTTGAGCGCAATTAGGAATGTAGCTCAAAGCGCCTATAAACGAAGGTTTCCAACATCGCACCTCGCTCGCGGATCGCTTTACGTTCATCAAGCGAACGTGACGCGTGAAATTACCAAAAACAACGCACCCGGAAGAGAGAGAGGGAGAAAGAGATGGAACGATGATGGGGATTAGGGACCGTCGTGCAATGCAGCAAAAGATGGCGGAACTCACAAGACGCGCTGTGTGTGTGATTATAATTCGTGGCACATACAGCGCTGCGCCTAACCCCGATATGGTGGCCTACCGTCGATCAGACCGGAAGAAAGGGAACGACAAACGTCAAAGCGCCACAGCACAGCGCAGACCGGCTGATGATGATGATGATGACGACGATGGCTGTCCGGGGAGGGGGTGCTGCTGGTGCGTCTGCCGCAGAGGGCGGCATTACTATTTACAGATTTCAAGGTCCTCCGCTTCGGTGCGTGTAGGAGGGAAGCCGTAAACGCCACAAACGCATTCAGCACCACCACCGCAGCAGCAGCAGCTGGTTGGCGGTGGTGGTAGCCAGCCTTTGGGCTTGACATTGAAACGGGCCAAGGAGGAGTGCTTTTCGGGGAGGATGGTAAGGTAGTGTCGCATAAACAACGCAACAACGCTTGGAAGCGCCAGCAGCAGCAGCAATAGTGACGCTCCATTGGATGCGGTTACGATTGATTTGTTATGCAAATCCATCCCGTGGTTGCAACCACGACGGATGCGTGGCCCGAAGGTTAGTCGTAGGACGAGACGAGGGGGACGGGGGAGGGGGAGGGGGAGCGGGTGCTGCAGTCCGGGACGACCTCAAGCGTCAAGCAAGTTGTCATCTCGACCGTGAAGGGCCATCTTTTCGCCGCGGCTCACCTTACTCACACACACACATCCCACCTGGAGTGTCGCAGTCACGACGACGAAGGGAGAGAAATCGTCGCTCTTCACGGGTTTACGGGTTGGTTGAAGATGACGCAGCGGGACCAACGGGATGACATAAGCCTTTTGCGACACAGTTTCCGAGCCGGGCGCTTTGAGGGCACACATACACACACACACACGTTAAGGCTTAACCTCAAAAGAAGAAGGAGGTTACGCAAATGAGCGAAACGACACACCGGCTTGGAGTGGGCTACCGGATGTAGTGCGCCAACCTGTAAACCAGGAACAGCGCTTCTTTCTGCAGCATCCAGCTTGTCATAACATTCAGCACTTGAGCTGGTCCTGGGGTTGCGGAACCTCGTTGAAATGGACTCCAGATGGTACAGGTGTCAAGTGGTGCAAATGGCGCAGTCGATTCCGATCGCGCTGATGTCATGATCAAGGATTGGTTTGCAATCCACCACCACCACCACCACCACCACCGACGCAGCACCTTGGTGTGTTTGTAACAAGCGCGATGACATCATCCAAGATCGGTTCCTACACCCTCGCGCGATGGAATGTGTCATGGCGATCAGCAGCAGCAGCCACTCGCCGTGTGTGTGTGTGCTTGTGTGAATGCGAGTGTCAAGATCGGACAATGACTTGTTGCCGTTTATGGATCCCGCGCCGTCGCCGTTTGACATTAAGCCGCCGCTCAGAGGGAGTGTGATCCACGAACTCCCAAACAGCAGCGAACATCGAAGGTGATGTAAGACGGTTTTTGGAAAACGAGGAAAACATTAATCATTTTAAGAGGATTCTAGCAGCTGGCTGGCAGAAAACCTGCGGTCTGTGGCCACCGCAAAACCACCGTTAGGTTAATTTCCTTTCGCAGCAGCAGCAGCAGCAGCAGTAGACCCGATTCCGGCTCATGAGAATAACAGAAGGGAAGTTCTGAAGTTTATGATCGATTTTTGGAACCATAAAGGTGCCCGTGCACACACACACACACACGTGGTCTTGGGGCCGCATCTTGACTACCGTGGGAGCTCGCCAGCGTGTTTGGCGCGATGTTTCTGCGAAGAAACTTTTCCCAAAAGCGACTTCGCGTGCGTCTCTCCTCAAACCCGGGGCATGAATCACCTGCTCCACGGTCCACGGATTGCTACCACACCGCACCCTCGCTTCACCCTACCAGCGAACCGATAAGTACCAGTAGGTCGATCGTGATCGTGTCGTGACGCTGCGGTTACGGCTGCTCGCTACAATAATTTCATTTTTATTAGGCTTCCGGAAATTACAAAAAAAAAACGAAGGGCCTCCCACCGCCGGGTCCACCTGGTCTGGTCGCTTTGATTGGCGTTGTAATTGCCAGCGGTTGCCCGGTTCACGGCGCCCACGACCACAACCAATCGGAAACCGAACTGAACGGACCTTCGGCTGTACGAAAGACTTCAACGGAAGCTACGAACCCCTACGTTCAGCAGCAGATCGCGCGCTTCACACCGCGTGACGCACGCATGCACGCACAGAGCCACACACACACACACACACACACACACACACACACACACACACACAGTGGCCAAAGTAAGCAGCACTTGACACAATCGAGCAGCAAGCAGCAGAAAATTACGTTTCCACTTGAGTTGACGGCGACGATGGTGACGCTCTCCGGTGGGTTGCTCGCTTTGTTCGAACGGTGATCGTTACCACTCGACCAGTTACCGGTAGGCCCACAACAAAGTGAGAGTCTTATTCTTGTCCCCAACGATGATCACTGATCGGAGGGCCACCAATCAACCGCGACAATGGCGGATTGCGAGGATTGTTGTTTGGAGTAAAAAAAAAACGGTTGCAGCCGCAGAGATTATGACGTTGCTTTAATTGGTTGCTCACTGAGAATTCAGTTACGTACGTGCTGCTGTTGTTTGATAAGCGTTAGGGACCCCCCCACCCGGCGGGAAACAATTATTTACAAAACAATAGACGCAGCACTGGGGAGCGGCTCCTGCTGCTGCAAACAGTCGCACTCTTTCGTTGACTTTCACCTGACTTAATTGAATCAAACGATGCTTGAAGTATTTGCCTAAGCCGTGTTATGCCATGTTTGCTCTTCATCTAAAGCTCTCCGACAAATAGCATTCACACGCGACAGCTGAATGATGAATTATTGCTCACTGGTGTGCTTTGGAACTGAAACTACTTCCAGGAAAAGCTGCAGCGAGTAGCGCTTGTCACGCGCGGAATGCAGGACCGTCTTACGTCAAATGGGCAACTAATTGTGGGCTTGGCAACCTTGGGCGGAGGTCATAAAAGATGGTTTTAGTAGTATGTGCGCGACGCTCGCATGACCTGGCAGTGCTAAAAGAAGCAAATAAACAAACAAACAAACCACAGGCCTCAGTCGCTTTACGCTTGACAAGCACGGAAGGAAGCTTACGTGTGAGACCTGCATTATCATTAGGAAAAGTGTATAATTTTTGGAAAACCATTACCATTCTGCCAATTAGCATAATAAGTTGAGCACAACTGGCAATCACAAAGAGGGACGATAGCAACATGCAATGAAAAAAAAAGAGGTATGCCTTCGGCCAACAGACTTAACTCGATTAACGGCGGTGATGTCATTTGTGTCAAGAATCCAGTTCTACACACACACACATACGCATGTGAGCTCGCAGAATAGCATTCTGGTCACTTTTCAAGTGTTGACCGGGAATCGCATTAAGATTCTACAATAATTTCCGTAAGTCCGTGGGTCCGTTCGTTTCGGCCAGACATAAAAATGGAATGTTCATCGTTGGTTCATCGTGCGGGCACCACCACCACTCGGGTTCGCCATTACATCCAATCTCTCGATTTTCATTCTCTTAAACTGTTTTTATTTTTTCTTCAGTGGAATGGAAAGTGGCGGGTGTGCGACGAGGTACAGCAACTGACTTACCTTGAGCGAACGCCACCAACCAGGCTGGCTCTATCCTTTTGTGGCGAATCTCGTTTTTTCGCCTTATTTGGGCAGATCTCCGCCGCTCCGCTGTTTCCTCCTTCGGCTGCTTACGAGAGGCGAGAACTCTCGGCGTTGATAAAATATTCACCAACCGACCGACCAGCAACCGCCACCCGAAAAACCAGTTTCGCTGTCACCAACTGTGATGCGGCCGGGACACACCAATGGCACACACAAACGCATGCATGCACACACACACACAAACACAGAACAGCACAAGCACAGAGCACGAAAGGGGTTGACTTGCCTTGCAAACACCTCGCGACCGGGAGACAATTTCAATTTCTTTTTCTCTTTTCTCGCTTCCTTTTTATATCTTTAATTTTTGGCGCTTTCCAGCGAATTTTCGCGCCTGTTCCACTTGCACGACACACACGCACTCTTACACACGTGCACACATACACTAGGTACCACGCTTTGTGGTCG
The DNA here is from genome assembly GCF_943734745.1 of Anopheles darlingi. Taxonomy (NCBI): domain Eukaryota; kingdom Metazoa; phylum Arthropoda; class Insecta; order Diptera; family Culicidae; genus Anopheles; species Anopheles darlingi. Next base: position 51,596,709 of record NC_064875.1, read on the forward strand.
ATCGCAATGCACCTACAATGCAGTTCACGCAGCAACAACGCTGTTGAGTGTTGTGCACCGCGGGAATTATGCTAAAGAGAAGAGACAGAGGGAGGGAGAGAAACATTATGGAAATGGCCACAACACTTCGATGATGATGATGATGATGATGTAAAGCACCACATCACGGTCTCCAGAGCTCGATGATGATGATGACGATCGGTGCTGGAGTGATGCAGTGCGCTGCGTGACTCGTCTCGTCGATTCGCCACCAGCAGCAGCATCAGCAGCAGCATCAGCATCAGCACGCGATCACCCTTCACCTTCTTCGAAAGAGAGAGAGAGAGGGAGAAGTGCCCCCCCCCTTCTTCCCCCCCATTGGCAACCTCACTTTGCATTTCGCTTTGTTTTGTTTGGATGCCGTGTTTTTTTCATCATCGTTTTTCGCTGAAAATATTTCGGAAAGACCCATTCGTCACACGCACACGACGTCTCTCTGGTCCCCGCTTAGACCCAACGGTCTGCAACGACGTGCAAGACGTGCCAGACCACCTTCCCCTCTCCCCGGTACCATCCCGTACAAATCGCCAGCAGCAACAGCAGCAGCAGCAGCAGCAACGTTCAGGATTACGTAAGGTTTCTCCTCCGAGGCTGCTCCAGCCACCAGCCACCACACGATCATCTCATCGATCGCTCTCCTCGCTCAAGTATACACACACGTGCACGCACGCACGCACGCTCGCACACATGCACAAACATACAAATGAGCTACGAGTATGCTGATCTCGGTCTAGGCCGAGCGCTGGACACACGTTTGCAGTAACGTGAGCATCTCATCGCGCGCCGGGTTCTATAGTGGTCACCGATAGTCGGCACCGTTGTAGCAGTACTAACTACAGCGGTCACTGCGCAAAAGAGCGCGATCCGTGGCGTGAGCTTGCACGAAAGCGAAACGATCGAAGCGCAACATTAACCGCGGCAAGTTCCGTCGCCGGTGATTGAATAGATGAAAGCGACAGGCCCTCGCGCTGCTCGTTCTTTGAGCTGAAGCTGAGACGACAAACAAGAAGCACGAAGAGGGCCACCACAGGAAGCTGTCCGAAAGATTTACCGAAGAACGTCGAACGATTTCTGTTCGCTGTTGTTTTCGAGCTTCTTCGCTTCGGTCACCGTGACACCCACCAACACCGCAGCAGAGTTGCTTGTTTATGCGCCATAAAGGTTCCATAAAGCAGAATTTTTCACACTTCACCACCACGCTGTTTACTGTGTGTGTCCACCGGAGCTGTGGCCAGTGTGCGCAATCGTAACACCCCGTAACACGACGCACTGACTTGGTTTGTTGTTCACAATCATTGACACTACCGTGGCAATAGAAATACGCAACCAAAACCTTCTGTGCGACTAGACGACTGGAATGCGACGATGATCGTGGATTGATTGTTCCAATTGCCAATTGGCTGGCCAATAATATAAAGAATTAAGAAACAACGTTTTACGACGGCAACGGAGATTATTGTCGACGCGTAACGCGTAACTTACACCGCACACAACTTTAGCGCCAAAATCACACCCGACGGGCGGGCAGGGGGAAGGGAGACGTGACGTAAATGGGATCGACAGGCCAAACCAAACAGCCGCCAAGCGACGAAAACCCGATCGCGACCGCACCGCTCGACACTCGAGAGAAAAGTGTTTGCCGGCGCGGGCACGACGAGCGCCGAATGGTGGTTGCTCCACACGCTTCGCGATCGTGCCGCGACACCGAACCCGCGGAGCCGGCCGATCGTTGATCGAGCAGTCGAGCAGTTCAGGTATTAGCGGAGGAAGCGAAAGATTTGTTTATTTCGATCGAGAAGACGACGATCGTCGTGCTAGCTTCAGTTGATGATCGGGAATACAAGAAGGATGAAGATATCCTAACTTGAAGGATCTTAAGTTCTCTTAATTTAGCTCTTAATGCGATTTCAGTTCTCTACATGAAAGCATGAGGATGAAAATCAGAGGCATACTCAGTTAATGCATGATCGTCGATTATTCAGCCAAGGTATGTTATTAGAAGTGTTCCAAGACACGCTTTTAAATATACCTTAATACTACAGGAGAGAGGGAGCGTAAACTTTAAAAAATCATAAAAACAGAAGCACATGTGCAACAACTCGTTCGTGAAATGAGAGAAAGCATCCTTGTCGAGATCCCGATCGAAAGGAACAACGGCTAGATTTGTTTAAGATCGCGCTCCTGACTCCTAGCCACATGTGGCACCATCTTTTGTAAGTTCACGTATATCGGACACTTTCCTCAGAGTCCTGAGCAAAAAAAACCCCTCCCACGCCCCCAGAGATCATATTATGGTTTAAAAAAATCTATACTTTGTAACTTCTGCGACGATTGATGTGAAAATTTAATACAATAGTCTAATTAGGCTGACCACATTTATAAAAATGTTAAACATAACGTATCATCAAATAAAAGTTTTTTTCTAATTGGTTTTTTGACCACTGATCCGCGCGTTGTTCCGCATTTTCTTTGTCGCCCTCGCAGGAAGGAGTGAGCGAGAGAACACGCAAATATTCTATAACTGTAGGCGTAATCCTAAGCTTTTAAGCCTCCTAAGCCTAAGGGAACAAACTCGACCACGAGAGCTAATTAATAGTGGAGGATTTCTTCCCTGGTATTGTTGCATCGTGTGCCTTAACGATAGGTAAGTAAGATCTTTTGAAAAATGATGAGTTTTTCCAGGTACTACCGTCCAGCTATTTTTAAATTTTTGATTTTGGGGCTTAGTTGTGTGGGATGTATTTTTGGCGACATTTTAAAGCAGAAAAAGTTATACTTTTCAAGGAGTTTGCTTTACAAAGCTAGCTAGTTAGACGTTAAAAAAATCAAATGAATTGATGCTATGGTAAACCCCGGTTTAAAAAACTGTGGGTTTTGGTAAAACCATTTCAAAGTTGCCAGATGTACTGAGCCGTTTATGAATCAGTTGTAGTTTTATTCCACTTAATTGAATAAATACACAACATTCTTCAAAGATTCACTATTGCCAAGTAATGTTAAATTATTTTAAACATACACAAAATTTGACAATTTATACAAAAACTATTTATGTATTGCTCCCTTTAAGCTGTGTGAATGGTGCAAGCTAGAATTGGCGAGTAAACTATTTCTATTCAATTAGATAATAATGATCCACATTATTATTATATGCAATAAAAATAAATGGATACTGCAGATCGATCCTGTGCATATCGACACCGTCGTCTGGGTTAACCAAGGACATCTCATTAATTCTCAGCACCTCGGCAACCAAAAAGAACCAAAAATAAGCTACATTCCACCGCCAAACTCTCGTTTCATCACGACCGTGGATTCACCGAGTAGTCGAGGAGAGTCCACCCCGTAGATTCTGAATGGAGATGATGAGCAGGTGGAGCTAAAATTGGCCCAAAAGCAGGAACGTTTGCGTTTCTGCCCACTCTCACCGCTCACCGCACACCATATTTCAATTTACTGCACCACGGTACGGGGCAAATAAAACTTTTTAATTGGATTCCGCCCTAGCAAGAGGCTAATCAAAATTGATCAACCGTTCGATGCCGTAGGATAACGATAAAATTGTATCCAAGCGAACGGAAAGGCGAGAATGGCACAACCAAGGAGAGGAGAGCTAGTGTAAGATCGGTAATGGGACCGGCGACTGCCGCTGGATGCCCCATACCCCATCGGCGTCGGGATATACCATTTCCAGATGAATAACTTTCCTTCATTGCATCTCGCGTGGTACGCGCGGTATCAAATATCGCAATGTCACCCCGGGATCGATAGCAAAGGAACCGATTCGCCCCAAACGGTTATTGCCTTTCTTTTATCGCTTCATAATTCACTGATATGAATTGGTACGCTGTAAGTGATTGCGTCAGTTGGTGGAAGTTCGTTTCAATTGTATCACATATCACACATATGGTAGCGTAACGACATTGTTGCCTTCTATTTCTACTATTTGCGCTCTCCTCAACATAATGAGGAGGTGTGGACAAGGACATGGAACCGGTACCGTTCGTTCCGTTGAACAAACCATGGAAACGCTAATCAGATTGCAACCTTCTCTGGTTTGCAAAAGTTTAACATAAATGCTACAGCGCTACCGCCAAACACACATTTGCCAAACACAATACTGCGTGACACCGTAATTAGCATTAGTGCACAATTGTTTTTTCAACTAACTTTCTCGTTCCCGTGCTTGTCGACAGGCAACAGAATTCAAAGCACGAGCACGATATGCACCATACAGGACACTGCTATAGAAAAGCCATCCTTCATATTACTAGGAAGCGGTGGACAAACGTTGTTTGTGACCGAGAACATGATTGAAAAGCAAGCGCCGTCGTATCCTGACGAGAGTGCCGCACAAAACCCCCCATTGACAAGTTTCCTTGTATCTAGATGGGGGAAAAAAAGGGAAAAGTTTTTGCGCCGCCGGCCGGATGTCCAATTAAAAAGCTGCTACAGCAATTGGTCGCCATTATCCCGGCACCGTCGCTAGAAGTGTTTATCGGCATCGGTAAGGACGGCAAAATGTTATCTGATTACGCAGATCTGTTTCTAAGGACCGGGCAAGGGTACACCGTATCTGCAGTTTGCAGCTAATTAGATATAGTTTTTTTTTGTTGCTGCTTACAACGGTGCCGGCAACGGTTGGTGATGTTGATAAAATCGCAAACAGGTAGACAGGAGCCGGTTTTCCTCATTATCGTTACGAGCTTTGGAAAATGTAAACTTTCCTGTGCGCTATAGAAAACTTTTCTGAACGGACAGATCAGGATGCTATGCTTCTAATCATAAAACGGTCGTTCAACAGTTCAACAGTCAACTAAACCATGCACAAGCAGGTGCGCACTATGCGTGAAATAATCTGCTGCAATCGGTAGCATCATCATTGGGTCATCAGCATCAATAGCGTCACCATCTCGCCATCATCATTTCAGCCTCGGTGTAGGTGCAATTCAATTCCGTTATGGCTTTTCGCGGAAAATCTCAACGCATCGCTCTGTACAACAAACAATCCAGGCGCTGCTGTCACAATTGCTCGCTTTCGGCAAATAGTGCTCGCAACAGTCGTCCCGCGCTCCAATGGCATATTTGAGGTGCGCGCCAAGAGAAACAGCAAACAAATGGCGCCATCGCCTTTTTCCAGCTGCCGGGAAAATCGGGGAAAATGTCGCGTCCTCGTTCACAGCTGTACCAGGAGCGCAGCCTGCCCGGTCGGTAGCAAAGGAGGCGCGTGCCGTATGGCAACCGTGGAAACCGTAGCAACTGCTACGAAACCACTCGCGCGAGCCCCGCATCGGTGCATCGGTGTGTTGGTGTCGGTGGAGCCTTCCATCGCATTCGCTACTTCCATCCTAGCTGAGAGTGTGTCTGTGTGTGCGTGCGTGGAGGTTTGCGTGAGAAAATGAGATTTTCCATTCGACTCATTTCGCGTATTGAAGACGACGAGAGCGCGAGCGAGCGAGCAAGACAGAGAGAGAGAGAGAAAGATAAAGAAAGAGAAAGAGAGGAGCGGGAGCAAGGATTCATTGAAGAGTATGTTTTGATAGCTGTTTTGGTTTGGACGATACGGGAGTTGTATAGTACGCGCCCTGCTCGAGAGGAGTAGTTCCAGGGATCCCTTTGTTGGAACCCTTTTATCGTCTCGATTCTATCCCGCACCGCAGAGTAGCATTCCTGGCAGCGGTTTGTTTTGATTATCAATTAGTTCCAGCGCAGCCACATCTGGTGGAAGCTATTGCTTTTACTCCAGCCAATGGCCACTCCTTGGCAACGCAGAACCTGCAGAAGCTGCATCTCATCATGTTGGTCCCAGCAGCGGCGCTAGGATGATGTCGATGTCGCTTATCAAACAAGATGGATGCGTAGCATATTCTACAGGTTATTTTCTCTATCGGCCATCGACCGACAAAATACACACAGCAAAACACACACATACAGCAATAAAATTTTCCCGAGAGAGGCAACATTTTCCCCTCACTTTTCCGAGCGAGCGAGTGGCGCTAGTGAGTGTCATGTGTTCATCATCCAACAACAAGATACTGAAATGCGAGTGACCACCCCTCTGGCAGTCGCCTCACTGCATCGTAACTTGTGTGTAAAGTAATAGTAATAATTTTTGGGAGCTTCTTTTTATTGTTATTCAACTCTTTTGATAATTCCTGCCCTTGCTTTGGCGTGGTTGCCACGTAGAAATACGTTTATCAGACACCGGAGCTCTTCCATCTTTAAGGAACGTCGAAAAGTTACAAATCAAACCCCCCATGGCCATAAAGTTTTATTATTTCTCCCTTCAAATCGGGCCCCCGAATCCGGACGGATCTATCTCCCCTCGCAGTGCATTTATCAGAATGCAGCCCTGCAGCGGTTTGAAAGCTTTGCGCAGAGACACGAGATAACGAGGAAAATATGGGGGGAGGGATTGAAAAATGTTCCGATAGCGTGAATGGTGCTGGCACAAATCAATGCTGGTCTGTAGCCTGTAGCAATCCGTCTCGTCGCCAGCGCCACGTATCGCGTAGCGGAGTCGCGTGTGGTGCATCAATTTGCAAACGACACTCGCGGGAGCAAACGACTTCGCTTCTTCGTTTTGTTTTTTTTTTTTATTGTAGGAACGTGAGTGAGGGGGAGAATAAAGTTCCCGTCCCGTCCCGCTATCTATCATCGATCAAAAAGCCATCCCTCACTACCATGCGCCTCCTCCTCTCGTGCCATGTCTCGTGGGGTCAACTTTCCATTGCCATGATTTCCGTCGAAGAATGTGATGTCGCGTTGCGTGATCGCGACCGACTGCAGTCGGTGGTCCCTATAGGAGCTGAATGAAGCTCTAGATATTAGAAGACCGCTCCGCTCGAGGCCACCAATCCCTGGATCCACCAGGACGCTCCTTGACTGCAACCGACCCCACGAGGCAAGAGGCAAATAAACTCAATTTAAGCAATTTGTAGCCCATTTCAGTGTTTCACGAGAAGGATGGCCACGAGTGAGCGAGCGAGCGGACGGGCAGATAACAAGTCACGAACATTATCGTTTCAGATCGCCAGACAGGTGCTCTCGGACGGCAGGCAGAGGGAAGCGACCATGAGTCAGTCAGAAAGTCTCGTCATCCCGCAAGGGACACAAAATTATTACAGATCACAACCACGCGGTGCGAGAGGGGAAAAAGGGACAAAAGGGCGGCAATTGGCTGCTGCTGCTGCTAGGTGGTCGGGGGGTCGGTAGGTCAGGCACTGCTCTTGGCCCGCACCTGCGCCCCGCCCAAGAAGATCATCATTTTTAACGAGATGATTTGCTGTGATTGGTGAATGGTTTAAACTTTTTGATTACTTTCGCTCGCTCGTCCGTTCGTTCGCTCGTTCCTCGGAGTTCGGTGCTGTAGCAGTGTTCGATCGTTCTGTTGGAAGGATAGGAAGCGGTCTAGAATGGAGCGGCGGCAGCGGTGTTGGTGTACTAGAAGGTATCGACCGTCGCCCGATGACGTACCGAACGAGGTGTTGAATGCCGTTTTGAATGTGAATTGCTCATCGCTTCAGGAGAAAACTTTTAATTATGTTTATCGACCTGGACATGTTGAACATCCTCGGGACTGTGGACTCTACTCAACTGGACCTCAGGATGGGGTATGCTATGCACGTCGTAGTTCCACGTCAGATGAGATGAGAACTTGCGTTGCACTTCTGGCGGTAACGTGGCTCCACTGACCACACAGGACAGTAACAGGATCCCGGTTCCCGGGAACTAACAAATGGAACTAACGAAAAACTTGTTGCATAATGTTTGTGTCTCGGAGCGGACAACACCTTAAAACAAACAACCGTCACTCAATTACCAGTTAGCACCGTGAGTAAGCATCATCTTCTCATCTCGGAAGTGAATTGATATAGACGCGGAAAGGGAATGTTCCTGCAATGGAAGGACGCAATTTGTCATCCGAAACCCCATTTAGCCGACTTGATCACTAAATAGCATATTCCCCGGCAGCATTCCGGCACTCTCTTCCTTTCCTTCCCCGTGCTGTCGGATGAAAAATGAAGTCAGTTGTCGCGCTATGAAGTGCCGGCTTATCGATTACACTTTTTCATACCGAATTTCGGGATGGCGGTGAGTGGGTGGCGAAGAAGATCCAGTTCTCACACAATCGGTCACCAGTATAGCCGTTCTCTCGGAGTTGCTCTGCGTTGATGGGAGACCAAATTATCCACACACAAACAGTAACCAGTGCCCCGGCTAAAGCGTGCGGCGAACGGCAAGAAGTGGACAGTGGACAAAGGGCAATGAGAAGCAATGAGGAAGTAAAAGATCCATAAGTACTTATCATCAATCATTTGTTTTCCCGCCTGCACTCTGTTCCTTTTTCTCTCTCTCTCTCGTTGTTAGTACAAGAGCATCGGTCCCGGTAATCGGTTGGCATTTTCATTTGATTTATGGTAAGGTTCTTGGGAAGGGTTTACTATCAGCGAAGGGGGCTTAGGGTCAACAGAGAAGCAACGAAACGAAGCGAAAAAGAATCAATTCTAAAGTAACGGATACTCGTTGCTGTACTTAAGTACTTAAAAGCAAAGGTTCTTGCCCTTGAAGACGTTAGTTTGATCATTGCAGTCACTACAATACACTTTTGTCTCGCGTTTTCTTCTAGTGTGTGTTTTGGTTTGGATTTATGAAGAATAATTCAAACCGTAATTCGTTCACCAGCTGTGGAATTTGTGGAATCCAGCTACGGCCAGCCAGCCAGCCGCCTTTCAAAACATTCCTTTAAACAAACCCTTCAAGAGAGTGACGCAAGTGAGCTTATTCTGAGCTCATAAAATATTTCCCACCTACCAGCGGCTGCTCCCTTTCATCAGCATAATCCGCGTCCTTGCGGAGGCGTTCCGCATTCGCATCACCTACTCATTATTTCTGGTGGAACCCATTTGCAACGCCCTCTTCCACCCATCGTCATCATCACCATCATCATACCTTCATCATTTCATTTATCCTCCGCTTTTTGGGGGAGGAGAGGGTGTCTCGATGTCAAAGACTTGGGGGCCCCGGAATTCTGATTACAAAAACGCCTTACTCTAGGAGATGGACAGCGACCAACACATTCCTAAGGTCCATCCATCCACCAAGGCATGGTCTTGGCTGGTGCCAAGATTTATGATGGACCAAGAATTAATTCCGGCCTGGTCCGGTGACTGGTCTGGGTTTTTCTGGTGCAGGAATCCATCTCCCAGGAAAGGAATACATCAAGATGAGCCTCTCGATGGCCTCATCCCTTTGACCGCAAGGCAGGCTTCGGGGACCGGAAACCTTCTATTATTAGCCCCCCCCCCCTTCCTTCTGTCAGGTGGCACCGAAGGTGAATGTGGTTGTAGTCACCTGAGACCAGAGACCCCCCGAAGGGTGGGTGCCTTTCTGCGAATGTATGCGGTTTCGAAGGCCCCCATAAACTCCGGGAAAACTTTTTGCCACGCCAACCGCGTCATCTTGTGTCTTGCGGACGGACGAATCGAAAGTTCCGGTTCGGTCCCGAAGTGGTCCCCTTTGTCCCATGGTGGTCAGCCAAGGGTCGAAGCATTTGGGCCGTGGTCACTGAGATACTTGTTGTCGGGATGTTTGATTAATTGATTGACGGTCACGGGGGCCGTTGCACTAACGTTGTCCTGGGTCGAGACCAGTTGATTTCCCACGAGGAATTCGAGGACAACACGATCGACTCATCGGTCATTATATGGTTTTTAATTATTTTTTAATTATTCCTTTCGTCCCCCGGGTGACCAGATAGTGGCCTCAGGCGGTGCAATATCATGATGGTTTTAATTTAATTTAATAGCCGTGGCCACACGGGGCGAAAATTTGCGCGCAAATTTGCACATTAATGCCAAAATGTTTTCGCTTCGTGTGGCAGGGGTAAAAACCCGAAAATTTATGCCGAAATGTCAAACGTATTGTTTTCATCTGTGTTTTGTGTTCATCTGGGTTTTTCGTTTGCGCTAGAGTTTTCGCCCCGTGTGGCCACGGCTAATGAATTCCTTTCCATCTTCAAACATGTTAAAATGCGATGCGAAATTCGTCGAATGCCAAACCATATTGCGCGCCAGCATTATTAACCGATCAATCAGTTCATTATGGAATTGTATATTAATAATATGACGAATGCTCATGAATGTGAACGCTCTTCGTGTGTGACATACTTTGTATGAGGTGACCTTATTGTGAGTTGCAATAATGAAGCTCAACAAAAGTGACATAGAGGAAATTCTGTTCGGATATGACAAAACATTTTTTTAGCAGGAAATAATATAGTAAAACGGGTTTTACA
>NC_064875.1:51614541-51627041 GCF_943734745.1 Anopheles darlingi
ATTAAAAAAAAAACAACCTCGAAAGCGAATAGCAAACGCTTCTCGCCTTGCTATTGAGATTCACCGAAGCGAACATAAACCATTCCCTGGGCCAAGCATTGCTTTCAGTAGGGGGGGGAGCACCATCTGTGCACCCTGGCAGTTCTGTTGGGGGAGGGAAAATTTATTTTATGTGGCGCCTTCGAAGCATCTTTTATCGCGTCTTACACGCTCGGACGCGAATGGTGGAGCTACAATGAACTCGCGTTCCTGCACAAGGTAGCAGGCACTTCACGCAGTCCAGGCCAGGTCCAGGTCCAGGCCAGATCCAGCTGGAATGCGTTTGTTTGAAGGTAGCGGAGTGTACCGTTCCGTCCCTTTCCACGTTCCGTTCCGTTGGCTGCAATTGTTGGTTTTTCTCCATGGTCCAGACCATGATTTACTCCCGAATACGATACTTGCCAGACTCATGCACACACACGCACACATACACGCCTGGCAATGGGAAGATGCTTTCTGGTGGTTTGGGCAACGGCCCCTCGCCATCGTATCGATCTGGCCGCTCGAACCAGGGAATGATGAAAGTGAGGTTATGGTCGATCGAGCCCGTCTCCGGGATGGGGAGAGGCGAGCGCCATGTAGAAAATAGAATAAAGTTCGTTCCCGCCGTTACATTCGACCTACTTTCCTCTGTGTGTGCGGAACACGCACTCCGTGGTGATAAGCCGAGCCTTGCGTGCCGTGAGTTCCGAAAATGGGAGGATACTTTCACTCTTCGTCACTCAGGAAAAATCGGGACACTCAGATGAACACCTGGCCTCATCCTGGAACTGCCTGGACGAGGGAGGGTCGGGGGGTATTTGGCAGTTTTGCGGTGGGCAGAGCCAGAATCTAATAAAGCGGAAAGGTCAGTTCAGGGAAGAGCACTTACAGGAAGTAACCCGATAGACGGGCTCGGGTCGATCTAGTCGAATTTCCAGAGAGCTGTTATGCTATGAAATCCTGAAGAGCTCTTACAACCGGACTCCTCACGGCTCTAGTGCTCGAGGAGATTGCTGCACGGTTCGGCATTTCAATTTGGGTTTTACTTCCTCTCGAAAGCCTCGCCACCTTCGATGAGTAGTTCCGACGCGACGCGTTTCGTTTGTTGTCTTTCATTAAAGCAATTTCCTCCGAACCATCGCAATACTGAAAGCCTTGCTTGATGCTTTTTTCGGAACACTTTTCCGCAAATCAGTGCGAAAGCTGCAAGCAGTTTGTTCAGCACTTCACAATGTTTTCCATTACAAAATGGCAAAAAGCTTTGCAGAAAACAGACACCGCGTTTACAGGGTCTGATTTTTATGTATTTCTCAGAATTACAACCGAAGAAAGAAAGCAAAAACAGGGTCAAAGGGAACTCACAGCAGAAACACGCTCAACACGTTTGTCAACAACATTCCCCATTTTGGAATGGAAAGGACTCGGGTCTCCACCACCCTCGCTCATATCCTCAGACGCACAGAGAGAGAGAGCAAAGAGAGAGTGAGAGTGAGTGAGAATCCAATTCACTCCCACAAACCACGGTACCGACCTCACGCACACCAAGACTCTAGGGACCGTGTTATCGGTTAGTATATCCCCGTCGGTCGGTCGGTCGGTTGGTGATAAAATTCGTCCCGCACGGTTCGCGCTCAGTAGTGTGTTGACCGTGGCCAGTGATGGTTTGCTCGCTATTGCTACCTTCGATCGAGCTCGAGCCCTTTCAAGCCCCACCAAACGGTAACCAGTTCCAGGTGTGCTCTACTCTTCTCCACTCCTTCCGTTTCTCTCTCTCTCTCTCAGTGACAGTATCAACGTGTCCTATCGTCAGGTACATCGAAGCACAAACATATCTGGACACTCTTTAAAGGGCGTTTGGTAGTGAAACTCGACTTTAAAACGAAAAAAACCCTCCCCTTTGGTGTTGGTTGTAAGTGTGTGTGTTCGTTGTTGGCTAGGAAAGGAAGCGAGCCAACCTTACTGAAGGCCCTTCTTTAGAGTCTGTGAGCTTAACGTTTAAGGTGCTTCTCGTTTTCTTCGGGGACCCAAAGAAAGGTTACAGCAGCAGCACGCGCAGTGTTCAACCTTAAAGCTGCTTGACGCTGACGAAGCTGACAGACGTACAGTAACATCGGCATCTCCGTCGGTCGGTTGGTTGGTCTGTACGTGATACGCTGTGTGTGTGTGTGTGTGTTATGCTTCGATGGCAAGTCGTGTGATAAGCACCGACTAGATAGAAGCACCTTCTGTGGAGACAATTATAGAAGGTGTCACGTCGTTCGCCGTCGTTGTGCGTTGCATGCGTTTCAAACGTTCGAAAGCTGCTGGTGCCCGGGAGCACATTCAGCATTTTCATCAGCAACACACATTTCAGCAACGCAACATTTCCCTTACTTACAGCAGTCTGATAAGAGATATCATTTCAGCTTTCGTTTAGTCTAGTGCCGTGTGCTTTCCACAGTAGTGTGCACTTTTAATGAAGATTTAGTGGAAATTTCGTGAACCCATTCGGACCCGGGCTTTTCTGTCCACCGTTCTGGGCACGATGTGGTCCACCGGAATGGACGGAAGTGTGAGGCAAAACTAGCACCGCTGGTGTGTCGTACGTTGTAAAAGGTGTGTGTGTTTGTGGCGTGTGTTTTTGCGTGTGTTTGTGTACGTGTCCGGTATACGTAGTGTACGTCGGTGACATCGGTGCTCGGGTGTGTGTGTGTGTGTGTGCGTTGCTCACAAGTTGCTGTTCACAATCTGTTGAATGCCCTTCTCGTGTGTCCATCAGTGTCCGTCGTGTGCTGTAGTGTGTGCAGCAGTCTAGTGCAGGAAGCTAGTGGTGTGTGGTACGATCAAGCAAGCTGCAAGACACTGGACATATCCTGCAAAGGAAGGAAGGACCCCGGCAAGTTCTTCATTCTCTCCTCCTGCTGCTGCTGCTGCTGCTGCTGCTGAGTCAACATTCTGGACTGGTAGCTTATCTGTGTACGTATGAAATGTATATATCCTTGACAGACGACGTTTAAAGTGGACACTACTAGAGCCCAGTACAATTCATGTAGCGATTGCCAGTTAGCAAAGCGATGCCTACTAGGATCAAGCAATCATCCCTTACTCCAAGAGAGTGAGAATTGTAAAAGGGATGTCTTTTTTTTCAAGAAAGCGAAACAGAAAAGAGAAATGAAAAGAGTTTCACTCCGAAATGGCATTCCGGTAGCTCTTAGGCGCTACAATACCCCCGCCAGTACTGATGCATTCCTGAGTACAACCTCTCCCCACGACACCGGAATTAAACGGAGTGTGCAAACAAAGCACATACACACACACGAAAGAGAAGCGTAACTGAATCAAACCATTATCCAGACGACGTTTTCCCGTTTCGCGTCGTGTCGCAACGACGATACGAAAACCGGAAAACGAAAGGAGTGGAAGGGATGGTGGCCCACAACCCCCGGACCACTTCCGGCAACCGAACCGAGAGGCAAATGCAGCCAAAGACAATAGGCGAGCGACCGGAATTCCATTTTGTCCCTGTCAAAAAGTGGTCCACAACGAGCACCAAACCGCCAAGGACGCCCGCACATCCCGTTTGCCGTCGCTTGCCTTGCCCGTTGCCCCGATTTCTTGCGAATTTCAATAGTGAAAGATGGAAGCGAACAGATGGGAAAATCTGTATGAAAATTGCGTATAAAATTGGGACAGAAACGGGAAGAAAGGGAAGGAACGCGAAGGACGCAGCGAAAAGCAGCGAAGAGCGTACTGCGAAGAGCGGCCCGGAAAACGCTCAACCACGGCGACGGCGAACGAACTCAGCTCGACAAATGTTTTCCGACAAGTTTTTCACATTTTTCGACGCTAACCATCGTTCGTCGCTCGCTGCTGGTCCCGTGCTGGTTACAATACTCTGCCACATACTGGTACTGCTGCTGCTGCTGCTTGTGGTAATGTTACTGGTATGGTGGAGCATGGTTCCCGGGAAATGGTTCCGTTCGTTTCACCACAAAATTGAACGCCCCGCGCGCGCTCGCCAGTTGGAATGAGTTGGGATTTTCGTTCGTAGGGGGAGGACGGTGGGGGAGAAACCAAAAGTTTTCCTACATTTGCCAAACGGTTTCCGTCATCATCGTTTTGGCAACGACCTCAGGCTCCGAGGGCTCTGAGCTTCACCGGAAGGTGAGGGCGAAACACACACACACACCCGTGACCGGAGGATGGATGGATTGAGTGTTTCCCGCGGTGTGATCAGACCGGTGAGATCAACAAGAGCCAGGGCCAGAGCCAGCCAGCCCGGAGATTGAATGTTCTTTGTCATTGTTTTGGCCCCCGACGAGGCTCCAAATTTTTCCTCTCTCTCGCTTCAGCTGCCGTTCGTTTACTCAACAAGAATGACAGCCAGAAGGAAGCGAACTTCAATATATTATTGCACAATTCCAGAGAGCGGTAAAGCTTAACGCGAAATGTCGTTTTTCATCGGTTATAGAGAAACGAGGTTGAGGTCGCTCACACTGGAGACAGTTCCAGAGAAGGGGAAGAAGAAGTGAAAGAAGGAGTTCCGAGGCGAGGCTGCCACATGGTGCGAAACGATGGGAAAAGTTCCCGAGATCGGATTTCGCTTACACACTTCACACTCACTGGATCTTTTTTTCCAATTAGCCGCACCTCCGCCCACGCCGTTACCCGACTTCCTTGGGCGCCTCCTGGTGAGCATGCTTCCCCAATTCCAATTTCCTGCCTGCCTGCACGCGCTGCTGCTGGGAAATTTCGAGCTTAGCCACCACGTGTAGTGGTAGTAGCAGCATACAAGCAGCATTGCTGTCTGATACCATGCTACGATCTACCTCGAATCGATCACAGCGGCCTGAATGTGTCCTGATTCCCAAGGCTCGATTCCTTTCCATTTCCTTTCCATTTACCGAACTCATCATTCCATTCGAAGCCGTTTCGATTTCGAGTTTGCGAGTACGACGAGGAAACAAATGTACGAGATCGAGAGAGAGAGAGAGGGGAAAAAAGCGCTTCCAATCAATTTCACTTCCGCATGTAAGAGTTCCGAGGGCCCAGGGCAGAGTGCTGCTGCTTGCTGGTAATTGAAGAAAGCCTCCTTATACCCACCGGAGGGCCGTCGATTTTCGGTCGTCAGGTCAGATCGGATGTTTTGGATTTCCATTTCCCCTTGTACCTGTGCACCATGCCAGTGTCAGAGCGAGTGACGGGGAACATCATCCTGCGTGCTCGAGATGCACACAACATGCTCGACGCTCGATGCTTTCAATGTGATGCTCGATGGAGGCGCCTGGTACCCCACGACACTTCCACGATGATATTGAAAACCCTCAATTTAGAACGTCGGTGCGGGGAAAAACAAGGGCGCCAGGACCGACAACAAAGAAATACGGTCGAAGAGACGACCCTGTCCATTGCACCACCGCCCCCCACACCTTCGTCACCCACCTTCTCGTTAATTAATTAAGCCCGGTAATGGGTGGGAATTAAGCCGCCTGTTGACTGCGCCGCCCAGAGATGCATCCAGCCGTACCGAGAGAGAGAGAGAGCGCGAAAGGGAGAGAGAGTCTGAAATTGAAACCATTTTCCCCCTCATCCCTGGTACCGTCTGTGATCGAGAAGGTCATTAGTCGGCTTCGGCTGCGTACCGGATGTCCCTCTTTCCAGGGGGGGAGGCTTTTGCGTCTGAAATTGCACACCTTCGCTAACCACACACACACACAGACACACACACATACACAATACAGGACGAGAGCGAGAGCCCAGCCATCTGTTGCTTCTGTTCGGGTGCGTGTGCTATCGGAGTCCAAGTGAAGAACACCAGAAGAGTTCCCAAAGAAGAAGAAGAAACCGTGAACACACACACACACACACACCGACGACGGTGCTCCCGGGACTAAGGCACCATAATTAGAGGCTTTATGCTGTATAATTCACTCCGGAACCGGACCCGGACCCGGTACGACTACGGCGAACAGCCTGGTTCGCTCGAGGCTCGAACAACATTCTCTATCGCTTGGTTCCCATCATCACTCCCCCCATCCGCGCTTCGGTTATCGATTTCGTCTTTCGCACCGTTTCGTGTTTGGTGTGTTTGTATGCGGGTTGAATGAATATTTGATGCCATTCTGCACCGTACCGTTGCGGTCCTTCCGGTAGCCTTGAAACAATCGTTCTCCTTCTGCAGATCGATCGAGTGTGCGTGCGCTGCGTGTGTGTGTGTGTGTGTGTGTGTGTGTGTGTGTGTAACATCATCATCATTATTATCATCACCAGCGGCACCGAGGCTCCGCGAACCTATAAAATATAATCAAATTAATTAAAATTATGCCATTATAAGCAAAACATAAGCGCCCTGCTCGGCCTGGCCCGTCGGCGGACACACACATTCTATGAAAACGCTCTCGCTAGGCATATTAAGCGCGGCAAATGTTTCCTGTGCAAGGCATAGTTCGAGCGCAAGCCCCACACGGAAAGGAAAACAGTACCTGTTTTCCCCTCTAGTCAAAGCATAGATTACCACGCAACAGCCAACCATTATCATCCTACCGGAGCCCGATTCATCAATATTCATGACGTCCGACGAACATGATCGGCGGCAGCGACGGCAAACCATCATCATCATCATAAGCCATCATCATGTGAATGATGTTCGCGACGACTGCGGAATTAGGTTATCATTAGAAGGATTTCATGTGTGGGCAAGGAGGGGGAGGGGGGGGGAGAAGGACGGATTGATGTCCCGGTTACAACTGTGCGGTAAATCATGGCCGAAGAAATGACGTATCACGGCGTTCACTCGAGGCTTATCTATCGTATTACCAATTCACTGATGACTGCAAAACGCGCCCTCGCGCGCCTGTGTGTGTGTGTGTGTGTGCGTGGGGGTCACATATTGAGCCGAGCATCACATGACGCATATGCTGCATGATGAATCCACCCACAGCTCCCCCATCATTCTCATTTCCGGTGCCCACACTACCGGGGCGCACACATTATCAGCTTATCGATAAATTCGATTGTCCATAAAAGACTCTGGCGACTGCCATGGTCCTACTTTCAGCTCCAGCTGCTGCTGATGGGGATGATAAAAAGGCACCCTTTCGGATCCAAACACAAATACACGATCGATCAAAGGGTTGTTGATGGCGTGTGTGTGTGTGTTCACTCCTATTAGAGCATCCATTACAGGCGCAAATATGTACATAACAAAGGCAACTGCGGAGCGCGGTGCGATAATAGCACTCAATGGCGAGGAAGGGAGAAAGGGAACGGTACGAATGACGCAGTTGCCCAACAGTTTATTTGTGAGGGCGAGGGCGTGATTTCTAATGCAGGCTCATCATAAATCAACATATTTGACGTGCTCCTTTAATCGAATGCTGTCGAGATGCGTTGCGATTGCGCTTCTCACGGCCGTTTGAATATTTAAATACTCCCTGGTTTTTCCCTCCCCGTCGCTGGTCGCATCCTAATGAACGGTGGCAGTTTTTATGCCAGCGGAAAAAAACACGTAAAAAAAACCTTACTCGCCGCAACAGTGCACTCTCGAGGTGATGCACGAGTGCGCGAATGGCACTGCATATCGTTTCCTAGCCCGACGGTGCCGGTGTATCATCGCATCGCATGCATAAATAAGTGCAGCACCTGCAGGCTTGGCCTACTTGGATGGGTGGATGCGGGAGGCGATAGTGCCACTGAACCATCCACAGCTGATGAAGTGTCAAAGCAGCAGCAGGCAGCGTCGGGATAGCAACAGTTTTCGGCTGTCAAGAGGCACGTTGACAGAAGCGAGCGCACGTCCGTCGGTAGCACCTATCGATGCCTACTTTGATCCACGTCGTGTTCATGGTAACGCCCAACAGCATCAGCAGTTGACAAGCATATATGATGATCGTGAATCAAAGCGAAGAGCATTTTTGTGTCAGATTCCAGGAAACACGCGGACGTTTGATGGAATTTTACAACGAGCGATTCGTATACTAAGGCTTCGTTATGGTTTTCGTGCAGATTTGCTTTTCTGTGCGTTTCATAAGTAATGCGACCGAATCTAGTGTCGTAGTACTCGAGTCGAGTTCTTTATTTAATTTTCACTTTGTGATAGTTTTTTTAAGTTGAAAAATTGTTGGTTTTTCAAAAAATAACAGCCACATACACTTATTATTTTTGAAAAAGCATCAATATATTTCCTCCTAAGCCACCTAAATGAAGTACAGTGTATGCGTTCAACCGAACCCCAAAAAAGTCAACATTTTGGTCAATTCTTTTTAATTGCTTCACACTATTGTAAAATGGTACTTCGTTTAGAAAAAATATGTAAAAAAAAATAAATAAAATACCACAGTTTCCCCAGAATGTTGGTACAGTAAGCGACCATGCTTCCACTAATTAATACTCGTGTGTAAACAGCATCACGTGTAATTCACACGATGCCATTGTATCGAGTTACTTTTAACCTCAACTCCTGGCACATACTGGCTTGTATGCGTGTGTGTGTGTGTGTGTGTGTGCCTTTGCCAACGGGACGTTTCATGTAACATTCCACTTGTTCCACCTATAGACTCAAATAAGAAAACTTTTGCTTGTGCCAGCATAAAAGCAAAGCATTGACGTACATTGCACAGAAATAGGAGGAAACCCTCCCCCCCCAAAAAACTCATCGCTCGCTGGTAAAAAAGTGACGCCAATGAACTTTCCAGAATCGATCCAGCCAAGCAGCACAACGGGCTGGAGCGTGGCATTGACCTCAGCAACAACAACAAGAATAACAGCAACCGGACCGTGCCACAAATGTAATCAAAAACTTCAATTAACAGAAACAACCAGCCTCCCACCAGGACGCCGAACATACGCAAGTGCGCATCGCACGAGCGGAGTGAAGAGAGCATTTGAGCCCAGTGTTTATCTTATTTTGTTGCGTCACGACAAACCAGGCACGGTAGGCCGGCTGAAAGGGCTGAAAGGGCGGCCAAGTGGCAAGAAAAGGGAATACCGCACACCGGTCACCGGTCACCGGTCTTAGCGCGCTATATTTCTTTCGGAAAAACTTGTAGCGCATTTTTTGTTTTTCATCGAAGCAAACCTGACGGGCGATTCGCCGTCGTCCCAAAAGAGAAACTTTGGCCACGTTGCTGTGCCATATTTTGGTGCTGGTGGCCGTCCACGGTCAGACGAGATCTGTTGCTGAGATTTATTGCGCCTCTCGTGCGTCCAAGCGTCCGTCTTTCTGTGGGGGAGAAGCAGGGAGGGATGAAGGGATGGGCACCCGCACCCATCGTGAAAGGGTATTTATCTTTCTCACTTCCATTCACTTGCACGTGCCACGGTTCGGTGCGAGAAATTTCTTGAGAAAGTCTTTCGATACTATCACAACCCCTCGCTCCAGTGGGGGTGCACCCTGTGGGGGTGCAAGGGGTAGTAGCACCCAACAGATAATCTGATTTCAATCACCCGGAAATTCGGTGACAAATTCAGCCGGGCCCGATCCCGGCGGAAGTATCACGAATCGTGAACCCTCCTCCTCGTCGTCGTCGTCGAAGGTCCCGGACGCACACCCCGCCGGAAGTGATCCGCATCCCCTAGCGAAGGGGTTGGAAGGTGATGGCGGGATTTTCTCGGGATTTTTTTTAGATTTTCCAAACCCTCGAAGTTGCTTTCGAGCCACATTCAGGGCCACTCCCCGGGCCTACTGCGTAGCTATTCGCTATCGGAGGCGCTATCTCCAGCACCAAACCATCATCGCCACAGTTTGCATATCGCAACTTGTTGCTAATCGATAGCATCATCACGATTATGATTAGCACAAGGCGGTACAAGGCTCCCGGTTCGCTACAAAGTCCATCCTTCAGTCCGTCAGTCCGCTAGCAGCTGGTTGGCTGCCTGCCTAGTGGCGCCTCTGTCTGGCGCGGGGCTTGTTAAAACTTCTTTCCGCCATGGTTAGGCATGTGGTTGGCCTGTGAAGAGGGGAGGAGGGGCGTAGAAACGGCTTCAAAACTTTTCCTTCCACCGGATGTGAGAGCTGGCACCGTGAGAGCAGGCTAAGTCTAAGGGTTTCAAAAGCGAAATACGAGAGATAAGGGAGGGAAATGCTGGCTTGGCGGTTTGGGGATATCGATCAAAGTGTAACAAGAGCAAAAGCCTGACGCAACCGATGCCAAGAAGCAAACAGGCGTCCAGCAAGAAGCGTAGCGTTCTGCCACTCGGGGATTTGTACAGGAGGAAGCGCGTTGTCCGCGAACGGGACCAGAGGATACACATTTCCATGTCCATCTAATGGGCCGGCATTTTGGTGTACGACGGTCGTACGGTGACTACATCAATGGTGATTGATGCTCGCAAGGATTCCCTAATTTGCGCCATCAATTAGCAATTATTAAGCAGTAACTTCTCGGCGTTTTAAGATGAACTTTGATCATTTATTTCAAAGAGCATGGCGGATCTCTCATTTTACCATCGGTTACTGGAGATTGGCAAGCAATTATAACCGCAACTCATTCAATGTTTTCTTCAAAACTGTTTAAAACCTTTGTGGTGCACGTTACAGTGTACTTCTGGTACTTTCTTTTTCTAAATCATCAATTTCATCTTCGCGTGTGATGCATATCATAAGTTCATTTTCTTTAATGATGGCAGCCCGACTGTAAATTTTATTATAATTATCTAGTTAAGTCGCAATTCCTTATCGCGATTGCCACTTTTTAGTAACAAAATCGTGATTAGTATTATTCTATGCTATGTCCACTATGCAGCCATTTTATGACCGTAAAGATTCTTTTCAAATTTTTTCGAGTCTAATTGAATCAAATTGAACTTTTAAGTTCTTTCAAATTGAACATTTAAGTTTTTTTATTGTGCAACCAACAGCTGTGAGTATAGGTTAGGTAATTGTTTATTCTTAATACAAAGCACCCTTTTTTATTGATGGAATAGACCGCAACGACATGTTTTTATTTTTGACAATTACCATTTCGTCCTATACACGAGAATTACAAGACTGAATCAAACATTGCGCAAACGCATAATAAAATTTAACCCTAAAATATTGGCAGTTTGTGCGAATAATATTAGCTAATATTTATTACTATTCCTATCAATCTCCTGATGGTGGCGGCTTTTATTTAGATATTAATATTAGGATTATTTTTAGCTACCAAAAATGGAAGGATCATGTTCACAAAACCTTATACATCGTTTTAATTTGATGCAGATTGCCCCTTTTAGAAATTATCACAAGTTATTTATATTTTTTGTATAAGGAAAACTAACAACCGTTAGTCACCAGATATACTAACTTGTTAACGAATCGTGATCTGTAAATACAAATGGACCATGAAATTGTTAAACATTGCGCTTCAGGTCCCCCTTCGACACAATACTACTGTTGTGGTTGCAATTAATTTGTGCTGCGCTACAATTTCCCGGATTATTATACAAAAAAAAAACAACCAGAAAACTCTTTCATTTATGCAATAACACGAATACGGAAATCATTACCTACCATTTCGAAAACCACATTCTCCTACATTCCGAGCCGAGCCCATCGAGGCCCATCGAGGCCTCGGCGAATGCTCGAAACCAATGCTCCCAGCAAGCAGCAAACATTATTTATTCCATCCACGTGTAGCGTTTGTTGTCCAAAAGCCTCCTACCGCTCACGTCGATCCGCTCCGAAAAAGGTTTGATAAGAACCGCCGTTCGGTCCCAAACTGTAACCGACGGACATTCCTTGGAGTTGCTTATCGAGACACTTTTTCTCGCATTTCCACGCACCCTCTGCTCTGCGCCTTCGCCAAAAACCGGACAAAAAAAGAAACGTATCGTGAGCAGGAATTCACTTCGCTTCGCTCGATACGATGTTTTATTACTTCCGATAATGATCGTCTCGAGGCCCGTCCGGCCACGAGAGGTCCGGCCACGAGAGGTCCGGCCTGGTGGTGGCCCGCCCGTCCAGACAACACGCGAACGTGCCGGGCGCTTGCCTGACCGCTCCAAAAACACGCTCCTCGCTCTGTGTTCACCACCCGTCGTCGTCGTCGTCGTCGTCGTCGTCGTCATCGTCGTCGTGGCATTCGAGGATAATTTAGTCACCTCACTTCATTCTCCTTTCCCGGCTGCGTCCTGGGACGGAGTGTCCGGAGGATTGATCCTTTTCCACCCGATTCGTTCGGAGCGTCCAGCAGCGTGAAAAATGGCCGAATCAGTAAAATAACTATTAATCCTTCGCCATTCCGACGACCGAAGACGGAGGAGGAGGTTGCAGTACGGTGACGGACGGACGGACAGACACCCCCTTACCCGGTGCAACCCGGTGGTTTCGGGGGTGAAGGGAAAGTTGATTTATTTTGTTTACTTCTCCGGTCGTACCAGCGGGCCACAATCAGTCACTGCCTGCTTCCGCCAGGATCCGTGGCCGTGGCCAAACAAAAACCCCGGTACTCTAGCACGATCCCGGCACGATTTCGGGGTTTCCCGAGAAAAGCCAATCAAATCGAAAAAGGGAAATGATA
>NC_064875.1:51632041-51677041 GCF_943734745.1 Anopheles darlingi
GACAGACAAAGGAGGCCTGTCCTTTCGGTCGCACACCGATCTGACACCGATATTGTTTACGGAGTGCTTCGGAGCACCGCGCGGAGACGAGAACGAACCAACAAAGCGAAGGCGAACGACGAAAAGGAGCAAAACAACGTTCTTCGTGCACGTACTTGGAGTATGAGCTTGTAAATACACCAGCATCTAGCCAGCCAGCCAGTCAGCCAGCCAGCAACCAGTAACGGGTCAAGTTTTATGTGTTTCCGGCTTCCCTTTTCCTTTCTTCGGCCGTTCGGTCGTCAACCCTTTACAGCGCGAGACAAGACACTTGAAGTACTGCAAACGGGCATTAGGCACGATCGCCGAAGTGCACCTTGAACGCAGCAACAACAACAACAACAGCCGCGAAAAGAGCATCCGCGGTGCTGCTGCCGCTCGTTGACGATAAGCACGACAACGACAACGATACAGTTGACGTACACACAGACACATACATAGATAGGAACGGCACAACAGGATGAGCTTCTTCAGCTCGCTACAGCAGTACGTGACGAGTGGTGTGGCTGGGCTTGGCCTTAACCCGCGCCGCTTCTCGCTATCGCGCCAGGAATCGGCGGAAGGTTCATCGGGCGGGGGGCCCTCCGGTGGCCACTCGTCCTCGTCCTCCTCCGTTACCTCACCGTACGGTGGTATGGGAGGCGGGATGGGCGGTGGTATGGGTCACAGCCCGGGTCTCAGTCCGGGTGGGCCCGGTAGCAGCGCCAGCTCCGGTATGGGTTCGAGCCACGGTTCCGTCAGCTCACCGGGTGGAACGGGCGGTACGAGTGGTGGTGGTGGCAGTATGGGATCGGCATCAGGCACCGGTAAGTACTACAGTCCTGCACCCATCCCTCCCTCTCTGTCTCTGTCTCTGTTTCTCTTTCTCTCTACCTCTTTGTGTCCCGTCAGTGCATTTCGCGTAAAAAGGTTAAACGTCACTTCCGCTTCCGCTCAAGTATGGTTTGGAGCGCGCGAGCAATGTGCGCAATCACACATACTGTTGTGTGTGTGTGTGTGTTTACTTGTGCGTCGAGTAGGCGGCAAGATATGGTTGTTGAACCCTCCCTCCTCCTTCGGCATCGCCTCAACATCTGGGCCACATGTTTCGGTTTCGGAGCAGCATGCTGCGATGTCTCGCTGCCTTTTGGGGG
The DNA here is from genome assembly GCF_943734745.1 of Anopheles darlingi. NCBI lineage: Eukaryota > Metazoa > Arthropoda > Insecta > Diptera > Culicidae > Anopheles > Anopheles darlingi. Next base: position 51,633,214 of record NC_064875.1, read on the forward strand.
GGGATACTAATGAAATATGGCTCCTCGGGACTCATGTTGGACACGAATATGAGAAACAGTTTGCAATGACGGCACCTCTTGGTGGTGCGTTTGTATTCCTGGTAGAGAGAAACGAAACAACTCCTTAGATCCAAACGTTAAGCTGCCAGTACACGATACCAACACGGTACCGTGGAAAATATATGAAAACAGAATTTAATTGAAGTTGAAGACGAAATTTATTACATGTAGATCTTTCACTTAACTTACTCGGTTGGTAATTCGTTCGAAATCTGCTGTCAAAATCTTAATAGACACTTAAACTCATTGTAAGCCTACTATGATGCTTTTACACGACTCTTGTTTTTACATTATGAAATAGATAAAAAAATAAATAACGAATAACAAATAACTTTACAGTTAACAGTTGCAATGAAAGCAGCTATCGTGTACCATGGGCATAGTTTGAAATAAATATTGCACGATACTCAATGAAAGCGTACAGCAAACGAATGGCACTGTATCGCAAGCGCGCGAGCTACTATCATGTTCTGAAAGCTTTACGCTTCAATGCATGTACAAAAGAAAGCGGAACGGGAATGATAAATGAGGTGATGAGTGCATAACTGAGCATTGCATTACCTTGGGGGGGTTCTGTGTTGTTCAACCTTCATCAAGCTATGCCGAGCATATGTTTATCAAATGCTCCAATCTCGCGTGCTCTATAAACAAACACGCACACACACGCGCGAAATAAATTGTTGCCTCCTTTCAACCAACCTCAAAAGCAATCGGCACATCGGCCGCAAGCTGTCCGTTGAAAGGCATTTCGCCTGAAAAGTAGCAATTCACCCCCACCCCGCCAGGATAAAGAACCAACCGCGCCAACCAACTTGCATAAATGAGCGGCAGATAAAAAATTAAGCAAACATTCCCGTCCGTTCATCCCATCGCCGCCGCCAACCAGCTGCCAGTGTTGCTGAAGATGGATTATGTTGTGACATTATGGAGTGAGCGAAGAAGAGCACTCGTGCATCCGGGTCCACCTTCCTCGAGCGCAACTCATTCACCTGTCAGGCTTTGGGACCCTCGATGAACTGGAACCCTAGGCGAAGAGAAGTCATTCAAACCAGAGACCGAGACCAGAGTCCAAGTCCAAAGCAACCACCACGACCGTATGTTGATTTTCGAATAAAAAAAAAGGCCCGGTCTCGGTTGGCCGGGTGGGTATAGAAATGATACAGTTGGCAAAAGAATTATTAATCATCAGCACCAGAGGCGGCGTCGGACAGAAGGGATGGCCACAGGCAGTCCGGTGTAATCCGGTGGACACGTAAGATGGCAGTTCTCTTTCATTTTCCTCTTCCATTTTTTGTTGTACTGTCCACGAAAGTCTTCCTCTTCTTCTTCTTCTTCTTCTTCTTCTTCTTCTTTTTCTTCTTTCATCGCGCTTTTTGTGTGTTGCTGATGGCTGTTGGCGCACAAAGGGGACAAAAGGGGTCTCTTCCTTTTCGTTCACCAACCCGAACCGCCCAACCCGCACGCGTCACGGGCACTCTGGGGAAATCCTGGCACGAAATTGAATTTTCGGTGTCCTGACTCGACTCGAGCGGCCAGCTTCATAACTGGACAAGGGATCGATTGCTCCCTTTGAGGTGGGTTTGCGCTCGTGCTGTCGGGTAGAAGTTTGCTTCTTTCTTTTCTTTCGTCGCTTTTCGCCGCTGCTACTTCGACTCTTTCGTTAGTTTGCTTTTGAATTTGAATTATTTATTTCCTCTTTTTTCGGCGTTGGGCGACAAGGTGACGCAGGAGGGGTTGAAGGGAGGTGACCAAATCCAAATCAAACACCCGATAAAAACTCGAACCTCATCAAAATGGCAGGACAGGGGAGGGGGAATGGGTCTTGCCGTGAGGATAGAGGAAACATTCGAGGAGGATTGATATTATTGCTTGTCACACCTTTGTCCCGCCGCGGTGTGCCGTCAACGATGAACGAGGGGGTGGGTTATGCTAAACATTGCATCGTAGGATAGCTACATCGTCCACCAGAACCAACCATCCAGTTTCCTGATCCAGTTTCGGGACGCGATCGAACGTGAACAAACAGCGCCCCGTTCCATTTTAAGACGTTGACGTCCTTTAATCGTTTCGGTTCCGATTTTGTTTCTGAAATGTGATAGCAACCCCGCACTGTTGCGTTGAGGAGTTGACGAACCATAAAAAAGGATGTTTACTTTTAGATTTAGCGTTACAGGTTTTAGTGCCCATCAGGGAATGTATATAAAAGACACAATCAATCCAACATACCGGAGCGCTTTACAAACTTGCAAACTAATTCAATAGTAAGTAATTTTGGACACAAAGCATTGCATTTAAGTATTGAATACTATGCAGCTACAGTTAGATTGGTTAGGTTTTACTTACGATCACAATCTCGATATCGTTTAGAGTTCTCTAAAACAAAAAGCGGGCAACACTTTCGATTACCGCTTTCATGACATTCCCAGTACACCAGCCTCAGCCTGTTCTGATCTGTTCCAAGAAAATCAGTAGTGAGCGTAGTCTGCTTGGATAATTGTGCTAACTACCGAGAACATAGCAACCTGCCAGTGCTACCAATCTACTGAAAACAGTCGAAGCAATCTATGCGGTTGTATCAAACTGAAATGCACAAAAAACACAACAAACGGTGTTGGTATTAATTGTTGCTAACGAAAATGAAAAAAAAACATATGCGAGCATATTGTGCTCACCACTGCTTTCCATTCTTTTTTTTTCTCTCCATTTTTCCGATTTTCCTCTGTTTAAGTAACCTTCTTTGAATCACAATAAAAGTTGTTGAAAGGAAAATCTCACATCGGAACACATTTTAAGATTATGTTTCCTTTCATACAACTACAACAGCAGACAGGAAAATGCGAAACAAACTTCTTTACATAATTTTGCTCTAAATTTTCATCAGCAAAACGCCCATCATACTGCCTTCACTGTTCTGCTAATATCAATGCCTACATAAGAATTCATAAATTCTATCGAACTTAACAAATTGAAATGTTTTCGTTCGAAATGTCCAGCTACTCATTGCATGAAGTGTGGATGCCTTTTTCACCCTAGCACGACGCAATATGAACACACGGAATTCCTCCCATTCCTGTTAAGCTGCGTAAGCTGAGCGAGGTTGAGTGTCAAACCGCACAAGAGATGGAAAAACATTTCCCGGAACACGAGCTATACCACCCTTACGGTACATTATTTGGATCGGTTTTTGGAAGCAAGTGGAAGTGGGACGAGGGAAACCAAGTTGCGTGACTATTTATAGACGGCAAACGGTTTGCCATTGCCAGCTTTTCATCGTTACCGGTGGGTGCGGGAAACGCAAACACAAAAACCAACAGAGTAACCCCGGGAAAACGCCTAACACCGGCCAGGAGCACACAAAAACCCTCGACTCAACTATGGTGAACGCTGGAATTAACTTCGTGGAAAGATTTTCCACGAAACGGGTCCACGGTTCCCGGTGGCCGGTCGGTCTAACGAGAACGAGAGATAAGCTTCTATGAGATGAACGTGCACGGTCCAGCGCGTTCCGTTGCTGTGCGTTCTTCTATATATGCAGCACCGGCACCGGTAGCGACAATCTGATTCCCACGCCCCGCATTCGTAATGGCATTCGACATCGGACCACCGGGCCGGTCGCAGCTCGGAACAGAACGAGAAACAATCAACGAGAACCGGCCTGGGCCACACCTGACCTGCCGATAGTTCAGGCGTGCCAACATAAATCAATTCCGCATTCGGCATTTCGGTTCGGCAGCCTCTCCCTCTCCCTCTGTCACGCTCTGTCACGCCTGGCAACTCGCGCCACGGCCACGCTGCTCCTGATCGAAACCACATTCGAATGCGAGCCAAGAACCATATTTGATTCTTGCTTCGCTTCGCATTCCGACTCGCACTCCAAGAGCGAGACCGTATGGATGGCCGTTCATTACTTACAGGAGTCCGGTATGCCCGTGTTGGTGTCGTATGTCCGGTTGGCCCGAACGACATGGAACTCCTTGCCACGCGGTTTAATACATCGCGCAGGAAAAAAAAGCGGATTTCGCTTCTCCGACATTGTCTTTCGTCGAGGAAGGAGCTTTGGTTCGAGGAAAGAGCGCTCGCAGCCTCGCAGTTCAGGAACTTCATTCGCACGGATTCGCAGAAGCCACGCGTCGGAGCAGCAGGCCGCCCGCCAAAGAGCCTGTTGCCCTGTACCCAAGCGATCCGTCATTAAGTGGTGATTTGCGAAAGCGAATGCACGCCCATCCCTTAGTGTTCCGCCTGCTGCTGCTCTCAGGGGGTGTCGAAGTGTTGAGTTGCTGTTGGCATAAGAAGCAGAAGAAGAAGGCGGAAACGCCATTTTTGCAATGGAATCGTAATGATAAAAGCCTTCCACAACGCTAAGGCTACTAATGGTACAATTACACTCACTTAGAGACCGAATGTAGGGAGAGTGTGCACTAGCACATACACACACACACACGCAAACGCATTGCTGAGAGATTCTTGCCTAGGGTGTTTGGTAATGGCAGCATACGGTGGTAAGGTCCGGGGTGCGCACTGGCACACCCCTAATCAGGAGCATGTTGGTGGAAATACCGGGGAAATGCCCCAAAGGGCGAGCGAGCACAGGGAAGGGAGGAGAAATAATACCTTAATGCTATTATCATTGCTAAACGATCACGTTCCGGTTCCGCACGAATCGCTGGAACTTGCTGACGAAGCCGAAGAAGGGGGCGGCGCGAAAAGTTGTAAGAAGAAGCCTCGCGAAGCCTCGCGAAGCGTCGAAGCCGACCAGGAACCGAAGTTGACCAATCAGTTCCATCTTTGCCACCATTGCTTGCCATTCCGGCAGCATACGGCATTTCCGGGGGAGGGGAGAGGGCTTAATGCAGCGGCCAGGTTCACTTCCATTACTCGTCGGCACTATAATTTATGAACTCGCACCGTGCACCGTGGATACCGTGCACTATTTCCGGGCGAGGGTGCCCTCTTTCCCTTTGCGCACAATAGTGAGAGCTTCTCGCTCGCGCTGCCCCATTGGCAATGTTCCTCTTTCAATCGTCTTAAGAAGCTTTACTTCCAAGAAGCCCCCCTTCCGTTTTTCGTTGCCAGCATCTGAAGATCTCTTCTTTCGGGCGTAAAGAAGGTTTCTTTAGTTTTTCCCTTTTCTTTTCCTTTTGGTGGCTTATGGTGGGAATGATGGTATGGTCTGTAAGGACGTCGGTGATATTCAAAAGGGCGCTGGTGAATGGTGAGGATGCTGTGTAAATTATGAACATTTCAATTCCTGTCTCGAGTATTAACAAGGACACTTGACGATTGTTCGATATTCGAAAAGACCATTAACGGTTGAAAATTCCAATGCCAAAAGTAAGATTGTTGTAATTTGTTGCACCAAACCTAACTTCATCTTCTTCAATCGGTGACAAGCTATGGAAATATGTTTCATTCGTTAATTTTACCCTAAAATTCGTTAAACTTTGTTATTGATCGTTAGGCAGAGGCGATTGTATTTTTTGGTAATTTATTTTAATCTGATTAAACATCATCATTGTTACTCTTCAATACAATATTTTTAAGTATTATTCAAAATTTCCGCACAGACCGTGTTTTGAGGAAATTATAGGGAACAATACAACAATAGCATCTATGCTCAAATTCACTTTGTGCATTGTTCATCCTAGCTTGGAGCTCGGTAATCAGAAGTATAAAAATCGATATTATTTTGTTAGATTATTAGTTTTCCGAGAAACTCTCGTTGAATTTTTTACACAATTTTCCAATTTTAGGAAGCAAATTGTTGTTCTTAAAGTGATGAGTTCACGAGTGTATGTTTAAAAACTCAACGTATCAACAAATTTTATAAAATCTCAGAGGGATTGCCTTGAAACATCAGTATATTTGTCATAATTCCTCCAGTTAATCCAAAGATTTGATACAATATATATAAAAGATTCTTTCGTATGCAAAACATACCAAAATATAAAACAACATATTGTATAGCTCTATTGTTTAAATGAAATAAAATTAAATATAATTCTATGTTGAGTTGAAACTTTGGATTAGCAACAAGCAAGTGAAGCAGAAATATGCAGTGAATGCACTAATATTACTCTGCATTCATCAAAACACTTAGGCGAACAGCAACAGGAAGTGTCTAACCTAATTGACGCCACGCTGGCAACTGTTCAATATTACTTTCTACATTAACTTTCATTCTTTCTCTCTCGCCAACGCTTCCGTCACTGACGTTTTGCAAAAGCTCCAATCATTTCCTGCGAGCTGGAAAAAATATTGAAAATATTTAATTAAACCCGTCACCACCTGCTAGCACCTTGCTAATGCAAGTGCTAGTGACCACTGCAAAGGTGACTGGTGCTCACTGGACGGGTGGCTCGTGAAACGCAACGTGCATTAAGCAGAGGATATTGTTGCCAGGCTGCCGGGACTACGGTTGAACATTCAAAGTGTTGTCGTACCCGTTAAGCACCGACAATCAAGAAAGGACTCCTGCCGCTTAGCAACAGCCGCATGCCTACTAGAGCGTGCAGCATATTGCGTTGACTGGCCAGACACTCTGTCATTCTCTTCGTGGAATAAGTATTGGCAGCTTATTACTTTGTCAACAGTTGGTGTTCCTCGGTTGACGCATTTTTTGCGGCCAATGCCGTTCCTCGTGAACAACGTTTACCAGTGAGCAGAAATTCCTAGACAGGTTCATTTGTATTTAATCTTTTATCCCCCGTTTGGTATACAAAACTTTGCACAATTGTTCCAGGGCGTTTTACACGAATAAAAGAAATTCACACAGATTTCCATCGCGTTTATGGAGCACTCGAGCCCCTCGACCAACTCTATAATCAAGCCCATTAACCGTTTACACAACGAAAAACATCATTTCGTGACACGAATGGCGAGGGCGCAAAAATTAATGTCGAACTATCAAATTGAAACGTTCACACTAAAAACGACCCCTCCTCATAAAGGCCGCTTGTTTGAGCCAAACGATACGAGCAAAAAACAGAGAGGGGCCACGAACAATCCCCAACCATTTGATGGACGTGTTTGAAGGTACCCAACTCGACCATCGTCCAATGAGGTTCCGTTCCGTACGATGAAGTGCTTGCCACTGATTGCGTGTCCAGTCTGGCCGTCGAACCGGATGTGAAGCACGAAGCCTGCGCCTCACTTCACAGCCCCGCCGTACCCTAAATTCCACGTTTTCATTCCACTGCCACTTGTTGGCTGCCCTGGCATTGGCCTGGACCTGAACGGCGCTTTACCCAGAACAGTACAGTTCGCCATTTTCACTTCACACTCGCACCAAGTCCGAGAAGGCGAAAAAGCCCATTAAATGAGGGGCGTGAGCAAAAGTGAAAAGAAAAATATCATTTATTCAACTCCACTTTGGCCAAACACCTCCGTCTGAACCTACCCCCTGAGGGGGGGTTTGCTGGATAATTTGGCCGCCGCTTTCATGCCTTGAACCGGAGGGCTCAGATTACAGACCCAGCGTAGCCACCGAACGGCTATGACGACGATGGCGATGACGCGAAACACGATCCACAATCCAATTCTTATCCGGTTGCTAAGGGGTCGCGGCAGGAAAAATAATCAAATATTGTGCTCCACGCAAAATGCTTTAATCACTGCCCCGGGACACACACACACACACGCACGAGGCACGAATCGGTCTCGGCGTAAATAAATTATTCCGCTGGCCATCGTGGCCACGGTACACAGAACATCAAACTCGGTGATGTGGGTCATTGCGACCGGCGACGAGTACGCCACGATTGAACAACAGTGACCGAGCTAAAGCGAGAAATAAAATGATTCCCTTGGCCACCGGGAGCAAACATTACGCTTCGAGAGGCGGCACCGGCTGGACTAATTAGGATTTCGTGTCAATCCGCCAAACATGTCGCCGTCACGCCGACCGCAACAAGTGCCAGTGCCAGTGTCGTGAAAAATGGTGCTCGAATGTACCGCAGATGGGAATAAAAATGAAACACCCGGAATTGGCGAAGCTTTTAGTTTCGGTCTAGCGTGTCGATTGGGCTCGTCTAGACATGACAGACGTAGCGCAAAGTGAACCATTTAAAACACATTTGAAGCAGCTTATTAGTTGTTTCGTGGTACTTGAAATAATTAAATGTGCTACCAGGAGGATTATAATGTTGAATACGAACGAAAAGCGTTAATACAAACATCAAACATTGAGTTTAACGATAAACTGATCGTGAGTGCGGTTGAAAGTAGCTGTTGGAACAATTTTTTATTACCCGTAGCACTCCCGTTTACCACATCGAAGGTTATCCTTTAATCAATCCCACGAGTAACACGATAAGCCACAGCAAATACATCCCCATCAATGCACGAGCCTTGAATACTCTGCCATCTCCTGGTGGAATACCGGTTAAGACATCGAATCCACGAAGAGAACACCCAGAAGCTGAAGGGGGAATCGTCTTGGTCAACAGAATTGGTTCGTGGTTCCAACCGCGCAGATACGCGGCTTCACTCGACACGATTCATAAATAACGTAACTCCCAGCAGTGCTCACGTCCAGCCAGCATCGACATCCGCCACACTGCCACAGCGAACAGGAAAGGCCACTACTGTTGATGCCTATTCCCATAACATCCACCAATCTCCCATCAAACAACACATCGCACGTCCATTAGCGTCACGGGGCCGAAGTCGGGCCCGAAAAAGGGAACCTGGCAAATGGGAAAAATGAGCACACGCCAGACGAAGAGAGAGAGAGAGAGATAAAATGCCGAACAAATATTAACTAATCCCTCTGTGTAAACGGTTTCGCCTTGGATCGCCGTCAGTCCCTTCCCTTTCCCTGCTTTGCGCCGCGGTTCGAGTCGAAGTCGTGTGAGCGCCACGTAATCGATCCGAGACGAGAGATTTCCCGATCGGTTCATGCGGTTTCCGCTCCGCGCCCCCCGCCGAAATGGGTATAGGATGATGTTGATGCTGCGGGCACAAACTAAACGAGAAACGCGGCCAGCAGTAAGTAGACGAATTGGGCATCATGCTCATCCTCTTTCGATTGCCATTTTGATTGCCATCAGGATTTACGCTAATGCAAATCTCATGACGCCGACGACGACGACGACGACGCGCAGCTGACGTAACGTGGTACGGTTGGTGGTGGTGTTGGTGAAGGTTGACTACCATCAAAGGAGCCGCGTCGCCTCGCCAAAAATGGGAGAAAAATGATGACGTCTTGATAACGCGGGCTAGAGTTTGGGTTATTGGGAACAGCACAGCAGAAGGATGAAGCTTGCTGGGACCCCGACCCTGTACTGGATTTATCGTCATCAATAAGTGGTTTTCGATTCGAAGGCCGATCAAACATTAAACATTGTGCTGGTTGCTCGAACCCCCTTCTCCACCACACAAAAGGAAGTTCAACAAGATGTATGAAGCCCATACATTACCTGCTACTGCGCTGTTGACGTTTTGTACAAAACAAACACAATAGGAATTGTTGTATTGTTGAAGCCCGGTATGCGGCAATTTATGCTACAAAGTTACAAGAAGGCTCTTTGCTCGGCCTCCTTTGGCTCAATGGACCAACCTCAAAACGGAACAATAATCATTCATCATTTCTCCTGTCCTCCCGCCGGGTCAAGAATGTCCAACAATATTCATACTCCCCGTAAAGGAACCTCCTCGTGACATGATTTGAGGGAAGATAAATTCCTAAATGCCCCCCCCCCCCCCTCGCAGATGGCCTTTTGCGGCCCTGGATGCCCTTATCATAGAGCAACGCCTCGAAGCCATCCACCTGACGACAACAGCGTGCACTGCGCTCGGCGCACAACATTCTACGACGACGACGACGACGACGACAATGGCATCATAATGGCAACAACTATGGCGCTCGTCCCGTGCAAAAACAAGTAAATGAAAAAAGGCACTTCAGGATACAATACTCGGCGAGTAGAGAGAGGGAGAGAGAGCACTCGGCTCGACAGCGCAGCAAAAAGTGAACCCTAGCGGCAGCGGCAACTTAACTTAGAGAAGAAAGACAATACGTCGCCCTTCCCTGGCGGTCATATTACGGAGCCACCGGAGGTTGACGGGGTCCCGAAATGAGTTTTGCAGGTTCGCGTTCGGTCCGAGGATATGAGAGTAGAAGAAGAGAAAGAAGCGAATAGAGGGTGAAAAAAGAAAACCGACATTTCTTTTTCCCCGGTCATCTTTGTCATGCTGGTTGAAAGGAATGGGCCGCGGTGCCCGGTGTGGAGTGGTGGCCGGTACAAAGAGATTCTTGCGCCTCAAACCGACCAGCCTCTTCTAGCGGAACGAGAGCTTTGGCGGGTTTGGAAGTCGAAACACCACGAGCAAAGTGTCAAAGTGGCGAAGTTCTCGAGGGGTTTATGTGAGGGAATGTTTCGGAAACGAACATCAAACATCGAAATTCCTAAACGATACAACGCTGCTGGTATGCGGCTGCTGACCATCCTTGCGAAAGGCGAATAACTCTCACTGCACCCTCCGAAAAAAGGCGAAACCAAAATAAAGCGCAAACCAAAACGCTGGTTATAACCTCACCGCTCAGTGCTATAGTGCTCAGCGAGCATCAGGGCATTAAGCCCATAAGTTGACGAAGAAGCAGCTTTCAACAAAATTAAAAGGATGGATGTAACAAACTGCTTTGTGAAGCCGATGCCCAAAGAGATGAAAATGAAATACCCTCCCGCCAAAAACGGAGTGAGCGAGTGAAAAGCAACCAATTAGTTACTGAACTTTACCGGGGCAAAGGCAGAGCGGAGCACGAGATGAAAAATTTCCGTGCGCTTTTCTTTTCTAACAAATCGTCGCTCCACAGATTGTGTGCGCATTGTGCGTCGACTTCCGTGGCAATCCGTTCGAAAACCGTTCCATTGGCCGGCCGGGAGGATCGCGAGCCCGAGAAGGGCTTTCCCAAAGGGGAGGGGCCGACAAACTTCGTGAATAAACAAACAGTTAATCCAATTATAACGCAGCGATGCGTCGGCCTCACGGGCACGGGGCCAATGCTAGCGAGCACAATTCGGCCGAGTAGCCAGGCCATATACTTTACCTTTTTTTTTTACTTTTGCTGTCGCCGCTGCTGCTGCTGCTGTCGGCGTGCCCGCCAATTGTTTTCTTTCGCGCGAGTGTTTGAATTGTCGAAGAAAAAGCGAACCAAAGGGACCCGAAGACTCCGGTGGCACAACGGAAAGAGTATTGCTTTTTTTTTCGCCCTGCCTTGTGGTTGTTGTTTTACATCCATCCTCCTGCGATTTCCCAGCGGCTGGTGTAGTTAACACACCGTTCTACTGTTCCTTCTCACAATGCTCGCATTCGCTATTTACTGCAAACCCCTTATTAGCACTTTCGGGGGCAACTTTTATCTGCCGCAGTGACCCTTGCAGATCTTGTGCGAGATGTAATTGAAGAAATTGCTTTCGTTACCCCAATTCTTGGCCAATGTCCGACGCTATAAGCGTGCTGCTGCCTTCACCCTAGAGAGGGCTATTCGTTAAATAACACTTTTTACAGCAGAAAATGCTGACTACAGTATAACGAGACGTATTGTGCGTGTTCGGAAAATATCTTCACTAGATCCGAATCATACACACCTATGGGCTCCATCGATGGCATTATATGGCTTCTTCCAGCTGCCAGACTCGCGCTCACGTACTCCAACACCGCATCTCACCGCACCCCTTAACATTAAGCCCAAAAGCTTTCGACGATGAGTTCATGGAAATGCGAGTCGTGCGAGCTCGAGCACTGATAAACGCCCTTTGTTAAGCCCCACGCTCCCACCCATTTCCTTTTTGTGTATTGTGTGAAGAATCGATTCAATCCACTTGTCTTTGACATTCGATTCCGGGCGGGCTTTGGGTGCTAGTTTGCATAAGCTCCACTAACCCGCTCCCGTTTCGCACTTTTCGTACCGTTGATTGAAGCGATTTGTGAGTTCGAGGAGATTCGAGGGGTTTTTGCATGACAATGAGGCCCCTTCACGAGGGGGGGTGGTGGATGGAACATCATCCCATAACTTCGGCACCATCATAAAGCATTTAATGCTGCTGGACAGGAGCCGGCCGTCCTGTGGTGATGCAGAAAAAGCTTTACAACGGCCACGGTCGGGAAATCGCAATCCTATAAATGGAAGACAATCTGAAGTGCAGAGACAGACAGAGAGAGAGAGAGAGAGAGAGAGAGAGAGAGCGATGGCATCGTTTTAAGCCTGCATTCAAGGGTCCTTCTAGAAATCTCAAAATGGTTCCATTTTGTAGTCTTCATTATCATAACAGACTCGGTTCCTAACGACTACCTCCCTTGTAAGGGCTTTGTCGTAAACCGCACGCCCAAAGACGAAATCCCTCGCATCCGCACCCGAGTGCACCCGGAGAGACAAGATAGAGTTTGTGGAGACTATCTGCTGGTGCTGGTAAAAATGGCCAGACAAAAATATACTTTACCACAAACCTCACAAAAGATGTGCTCCTTCGTAATTGTTACTTGGAAAAAGGGACATTCCATCACTATGTCGAAACTCCTCGAGAACGCCAAGACACATTAGGGACGCATTATGGAACCAGGAACCATCCTGACACTACACCACAACCGATGCCCTAAGTGAACACGGATACTGACAATCAAATGACACATCACAGATTGCAGTAACAGCGTGGTAAAAACATTTGAACAAGAGTTCCGGAAGGGGAAGCCCACACGAGACCACCGTCGCGCCGTGCAGACCGAGCTGTCATCACGCTCGGCAACTTTGGCTGAGTTATTGCGACCGGAGTGCACACCAAACACACACAGACACACGAGAGCGCGCGCACCACGACTTCTATGACAATACCAGGTTGCCAGGTTACGTTGGGTGGTGTGTGCGGTGGCGTACCGTGGTCATGGGCCGGATGTCTGTTTATCCGGTGCACTCCGGTGTGGCACATTCAAAGCTCGTTTGCCGCACGGTTTATGACCTTACCGCGCTTTGAGGGGGCTTTGAGGTTATGGTTCGCAAAGTTGCCAAGGGTTTTCCGCGATCCCGACCCGTGTGTGGTTTGGTCCATAGTTCTGTGTGCGCGCACACACACGCACACTCACATGTACGAGAGAGTCGGTGTTTCCTTTCTTGATTTGCGTTTTGAAAACAATCGGAACGGTAAAGTTCGGTCCGAAAAGCGAATTCATCGCAACCCATTTATTGTATCGAAAACGGGGGGGTGGAAACAGGAGGAAACAGGAGAGGAAAGGCTAGCAGTGGCACCGACCAGCGACTGGCTGTTTCGGAATGCACCGCCCCCGGAATGTATGTTGCTACAACTTCCGAAAACAATTACAAAGCCATGCCATGCCGTATGCAAAACAGCGTCACTATAGTTGGGTCTGGCTTCGAGCGCCGGCATGGATGCATGGATGTGGAAACAATCGACACACACACACACGCGCGTGCACACACTTGTACCCTCGCACAGAGAATGGTGCGCCTACTGGGATGCCGACGAGCAACAGAATGCACCAACCAACCAATCATTTCCACATCTAGGGCAGCCGCCACCATGGCTTACTATGCAAAGGGCTCTGCTGGAAGCTCTGTTTGCGCTCGCATATGCAGGAAGCCCAGAGCCGGTCGCTCGCTAGGCAAGCACTAATAGGACGAACCTCAGCATCAGCAGCAGCACTCCCAGCAGCAGCTTCCAGCCAGCAGGATGTTCAAATTAGTGTAGACACACATAATTCAATGATTTCATTAGGGTACAATAGCAGCCCATCCATCTGCGGTCCGTACACGAGCACCCTTGGCCTTGCTTCACCACTTGGCCCCTGAAGTGCACTCTGCAAGTGCTTGTATGTGTGTGTGTGGCAAGACTTCAACCTCACACACGCACACATGGCTGAACGTTGGGGCTCGAAATCAGTGACGAAGGGTACTTCATCTAATCGAAAGACGCTGCTGCTTCACTTCGATTTGAACCATTACCACCTTACCATCGGACCGTTCCCCTCCGTTGCAGCGTCTTGAGGGTTCAGTTCCAGCTGCCCTCCAACTGTCAGGACCTGTCAGCAGAAGGGCATCTTTTGAGGTTAGGTTGTGGCTGAAGATGACGTTTCGATCGTTCACTTTCAGGGGGCTTTAAATTGCATGAAACAACATGTGACCAACCTTTCTCGTCGCTTGTCCTCTTGTGGCAATTGTTTAATAAATGTCCTACTCTCATCCTTTCTCGCTCTCTTTCTTCCTTCCTCGGAATCCTCGGAATGGAATCACCGACGGCAGCGTACGGGAAGGGACCGGCGACGTCGACGCTGGCCGCACCGGGCACACCGCCGATTCGGCGCCAATCTTCCGGCCGCGGACTGGACGCACTGGTGCCACCGCCCCGCCAGGGCTCATTCCGTGGAGGCCGCAGCTCACCGATCAATCCGAACCCACCGGACAAACCGTCGTTCTCGGTGTGGAAACGGCGTCCATCGTGGCCCGAGGTGGAAATCAAATCCTCGTCCGGGTAAGTACAGTACAGTGCCCGCTGGTTTACCCCCCTGCCGCCCACCATGCCATCCATTCGTTCGTCTTCATCCCTCAGTCGTCAGCCAGTTCCAGTAGAGCGGAAGGAAAGTTAGTTAATCCCCACCCAATTTTGCCCATTACATCCGTTTACTCTGCGTGTTTGCGCGTGTGTGTGTGTGTATGTGTGTGTTTGTCCCCTAATTGTTCTCGACCATCTCTCGATGATTCTCTTCTACGAACTCCCCGTTTTTTTTTTGCCCACGAAACGAAGATGCCCTTTAGTCAACGAGCGGTCAATGATTTATGCGAATGCAAAGGATTTATGCAAAGAATGGCAAGAACAGCGGCCTAAACGAGCGGCACGAGCGGCGCGCAAAACATGCGTAAACATGGTTGTTCATAATTTATCGCTTGGCCTCCGCTTATTGGCTCATTACTTGTGCGACGTTCCTGCGGCCCCGGCTTTCCTCTTTCCGCCGCTCACTGCTGCTTCCTCTTTTTCTCCGTTTCCTATTTGGAACCGGGGCAGCTTATAATTGCTTTGCGCCGCTAAATTATGCCAACGGGCAGCACGCGGCACGTTTGGGTTTATAAATCACGCGATCACCCCACGGTTTTGGAAGGGCGGATCGGATCGGACTGGACTGGACTGGACTGGACTGGCGCTGCCCATGCTGCTGTGCCGCACAAAGTGACCCCCGAAGGTCAGCGAAGGATTTATGAAGAAACTTTTCTCGGCTTTCCTGCCCTTCCCCCCCTTATTTATTTGTATTAAAAATGGAACCAATGAAGGGCATTTGCGCCATTACGATATGCATCGCGGATTACGCGGCAAACACCAGGATCAGGATCGGGAGAATTTCTGAACATAAACCAGCTGTCGGTAGCAAGCAACCCTTCCGATGGGAGGTGAAGGAAATCGTCTTAAAATGTGTTTCGCTGCGGATAATTCGTTCGTAATACGTTCCCAAAAACCCGGGCTTCAAATTACCATATCTACCGTCCCCAATCCTCCATCACTTCACGCGCCCATTAATGTGTTCTATTAGTCGATGGCTGCAGTGACGGTGGCAGTAAATCACGGGATTTCCGCGGCTCACCATGGCATGCCACACCAAAGGGACACACACACACACGGGGGGGATCGTTTAAATCAAATTAAGGACAGGGCCGGTTTTGAGGCCGTGGCATACGCCTATACAACGCGCCTCATTTTCCGTCGTACACAAAAGACCCGGAACGCCAGAAACGCCGAAAACATTAAACTTGCCGTGGCACAAACAACGTGGTCGCCGCCGTGGTCGGTAGCTACCATCCGCTTTGGTCACCCGTGGAACAAAAGCGGAACCTGCACGGAGGGGTGGGGAACGAAAAATTCATTAAACTAATTTCTTTAATCTCCTCGGTTGCGCCGCAGTAGTAACCCCCCTGGGGCGTGGGGGAGACCACACTTATGCACTCCCGGCCCCGGACCTTCTGTTGCACCTTCGGTAGCGCATCGCCGCCATTTATGTACCCCCCGAGGGGGGATGACAGGAGGAGGGGGTGCCTCACATTAATGGACTGGACACCGCAACGGCAGCCGGAAATACGACGATGCCCTGCGATGCCGTTCGGGTTCGTTGACGGAACCCCGACGCTGGCTTGTTGTGGTCGGTGTAGCGGCCAGCGGGGTAGCGGCGGGTTGCTTCAATTATTTTCGATGAAAACCACACCAAAGCAGGCCACCGGTGGTGGTGGTGGTGGTAGCCGTGAAACGAAACCGACCACCGAGCCTCCATCTCTCGACCATCAGCAACAGAGAACCGAAGTAGTGAACATAACCTCAACAACGCGTGCGGCGTGCTTGGATGAACGAAATTATTTTTAAAAACCACAAACACACCAGCGTGCATGTTTGTGTATGTGTGTGTCTGGGATGTAACAACCAAGCCGACCTTCTTTAAAATGAAGGCGAATGGCGAACGCCAATAAAGTGCAGGATTCTGATACTTTTCGGTGCGAACAGAACACAACATTGGCCCGCCGGCAGACATTGCGCCAATAACATATATGATTTTATGGTTCAGCATAGCTGCACCCGGTGTTTATACTGTCATATCGCGTGGCGTGTAGAGAAGCAGCAAATTGACAAAATTAATAGCCAAGCAGCCCAGCCAATACGTGCGTCCTTGCGCTTCGTTCCTCTCGTTCTCTCTCTAGAAGGTCGCTTGGACCACTGGGACAAAGCGTCCCAACCCCGCCCCGGGGATCCAAAAGACCACCACAACCACGGGTAAACAATACCCATTTAAACTTCTATTGGTCTTGCGACGGGAGAGTTTTCTCCGTTTTTTAATTGCTTTCCAAAGCGACGCGCCACACCAACCAACCGGAGGAAATGCCGTGCCGTGCCGTGCCGTGTCGGGGAGCAATTGGAATTGGAAGTTCGTTCGAGTTTCCCCGGTTTTTCCCGCCAACCCCGCAATGCTTAGTGTTCCACCACCGGAACCAGCACCAACGACCACAATGATGTGGTGTGGAAGAGGGAAAAGAGAAAGAGAGAGAGAGAAAACTCAATTCGAAACATCTTCGATACTGAACGGAACGGAAGGACGGAAGGAAAGTAGTTTTTTCCAGTAGAAAGCACACGGACACAACACCAGGTTGCGTCACTCGGTTGCGACCGACCACACGCTGTCCGTGTCCCGTGAGTGTTATTGGCCAATGGGGTGTGTAAGTGGAGTGGGGTGGGGGTGTGGGGCGCGAACAACCGATCAGGACCCACCGGACCACCGGAACCCGGATCGATTGTGGACGGTGTGGAAAGAAGATATCATCCTCCGTTTTCTGTCCTTCGCTTACTTGCTCTCTGTTGTCCATCGACTCCCAAAGCCAGGTCAGCACTCCACAGCACTCCATTGTGTGTTTCGAACGAAGGAACGATGTCCAGGTCCGGGTGCTTCGCCGAATGGATGGATTCATAAAGTTTGCTTAACGAAATCCTTGCGCTTCAATGCGGCGCTGCCTTCCATAAAGCATGCTCCAGCATAAAAGGGATTCTGCTGCATGATTTAACTTAAAAATGTCCGAGGTCTGTGTGTGTGTGTGTGTGTCTGAGAGTGAGTATAACATCCATCTCCTGCTACCTTCTGCTGCTCATAATAAAACCATCAGCACCCACCAACAAACCCACCCGTTCTGCTAGAGACATTAGGTAGGGCAGCTGTTCCTCCTTTTTCCGCTGTTCACAAAAGAACCTCTCTGACCATCATCAATAGCGCCACACGGAACGAGATCCTCCAGATTAACAGACTTCCAGTCTGCCACGCGCACACCCCCCTGGCCCCTTCCGGGCACTGAGGAGGAAATTATAAAAAAAGGATTCACGTTGCTTGGGGACTCGCTAGTGTTTCCGGAGCCATCCCTTAAATAAATAATGACCCCGAAGCTAACTGCCGGCCACCGGTGCGTGCGTGCGTGCATCTGGGGATCCCCCCTCCCCCCCTCTGCTAAGGCGAACATTTGGTAACCCATTTCACGCACACAGTGCCCCGTCATGCTGTCCCATTGTTTTCGTAGCCCTTTTTCTCTTGCTTTTCTATTCAAAAGCATACTAATTGCTTCATTTGCCCGCACCGCAGTGTGCCCTGGAAGGAAAATCATTAAAATGTCCCGAACAACAGCCCCGGGAACTTGGGTGTTGTACAGGAGAGAGAAAGAAAGAGAGAAAGAGAGAGCTTGTACTTTTATGGAGTGACCATACATCCATAAATGTAACGCACCATAAGCACCATAAGGTTGTGTCTGTGGAGCTCAGAATGGATATGCTTCAAAAATTCAATTACAACCAAGTGCCGGCATCAAGTTCCCTCGTTCTAACTGCGTCTCGTCGTCGTCGTCGTCGTCGTCATCGTGGTGCTACTTCTCTCGAGCTCGAACGCTCGAAGCACACAAGCATGGAAATTACATGCCAATGGAAACTCATCTCCAGAACAGATGACTAACCCCAACGCCAACGAGCAGCACATCAACGCTTCGAAAGCTTCGAAATTACTCGGCACCTCCACTCGGGGCCGTCACTCATGTCGGAGCGCGGCGTGTGTGTGTGTGTGTGTGTATGTGTGTCATGTTTGCCAGGAGATTGAAGTTTTTGGACAGCATAAATAATTGGTACCGAAGCGAAGCGAACCGAACGTCGACGTGGTGTAGCGATGAAGATATGTAGAAAGAAAGATCGTTCTCACCATCATCATGCTGGATGAAAGGTTGGCTGCCATTGGTGGTGGCATTCATGCCGTACAGCATCATGAAGCACTGCACGATGATTAAGCACAGGGGGCGATGCGAACGAACGCCCATTTTGCCCAGGGAGAGGGCGACCTTCTCCCTTCCGCAGCACATTCGTGAGGTAAATTATTTTTCACTTACAAACAAACGAACCCTAAACACAAATCCCAAAAAACAGGGACCTTTCTTTTAACAACAAGAGCTTCCTCGAAAAAAAACGGCGCTTTAGTGAAGCTCCAGTTAAAATATTGATTTTGTGCTCTGCCATCAAAACGGCCGAACGCGTCGTGTGCGTGTCCGCTTTGGCGCAACCACCAAACTCAAAACAAATTTACTCGCTGACCATGAAAGGAATGCGGTGGTCGCGCGCGCAACGCGGTATTTGTTACTGTTGTTGGTACACATGGTATTTTGTTTGCGGTTCGGAGTTATTTGAAGGTTCCCGCAAGGAACAGGAGTTTCGTTTTTGGTATAACACCAACACGAACCGGAGCAATGCGGATAATGCCAATGCGCCAGACTAGTTCAACAGGATTCACGATTTATGATTAGCGTAAATCCGGCGTGGTGTCCATCACCTATCTCACCCCCCGGGGCTGCTCCAGGGAAATCACGGCACGGCACATCACTTTTACGATTGAGCTGTGCGTGTGTGCGTGAGAATTCCATCTCCTGCCAGCTCTTTTTACGATCCATCCAACTGCGTTACATTACAATCCATAGCCTTGGTTGCCATAGCTGCTCCGACATTTAATTAGTGCTCGGTTGTTGTCCGTCCCCTTCTCACGGGCCCGTTGGCCGCATAACTTGCCCTTCCTTTTCCCTTTTGCCACCAGTGCGCGCTCCAGTTTTACGGTTCGTCGCTCCGTCCGGGAACATTCCGGCCATACTACTAGACTGGACTTATTAAGGATTCAAAGAACCGGACAGAGTGTCGACGGACCAGGACCGTAGTGCTTTTGCGGTGAAAATGGTGTCACATTGGCCTATGTCTACGAGCTGGACTGGACTGTCCGTGTTGGAATGTGTCCTCTAAGGATGCGAAACATTTGAAACATTGTCGCCAATCGGAAGCGTCGCGTCATTTGAGCCAGACGTTTCCCCATGTTCCGGGCAATGAACGTCACGAGTCCGTTCGTTCGTCCTTCCTAGTAGCCGTCGACCAGTAGGCGGTGGACCGAAACCGACCATTCTCGCATCTCATTTCTGGCACTACAGCAGTGACAGCGGCGCCTACCATGATCCAGTCAGCCAACCCGTTGATCGATGACGCAAATCCTGATCGCCGTCAACTGTCAAACGGTCCGGGGACGCCAGGGTTACCGCATGATGGGTTGGATCCGTGTCGAACGGGAACGCTCATCGTGCGAGCCGCTTCGGTATTATGTCGTGAGGTATAATGATTCGCTGAACAGCGAACCAGGATTCCGACCAAGGATTACGGAGGAAAACCGGAAAGCCGAGCTTAAAGGTGCCGAAAGAACGACAACACCACCACTGCCACCACTGACATCGATAATAAGCCAAAAAGGCTCGGTTGCCAGCTGGAGCGTGTCGTTACCGTCGCCGTCGCTGCCGGATGCGCCGGAACGGTCGTACATTAACTGCAAAACCATTCATCAAAAGTGCTGCTACGGGTACGGGCGCTCATGGCGCTCTGGTCATGGCGCGGGACCAGCGTTTCGGATTTGCGACGTGCCACCGTTGGTTTCCGATAGTTTCGGTGTCGGTTGCGAGAGGCGAACGTTCGGATGTGGTTTTGGCTGCGAGCCAAAACACTTCCGGCCCGGAAACCTGTTGCCTACCCAGAGAACGAGAGACCATGACCGATCGTCGGTCTGACAGGAAAGTGGGTGGCGTATTTGGAAACAAAAGGACACCCGCCACCCGAGGGCAGACAGAGCCAAGCGGAATCCACCTGTTGTGCTCATCATCAGTGCACCACCAGCGTTGATCAGCGAGTGCACACGCGCGCCTCCCCGCCCCGGGGGGGAATGATGATGACGCTCGGTGAACAATGAATCAACGGAGGGAAACAGACCAGGTCCCCGTCCGCTGGTGGCGCTTTGCCGGGCTATAATGAGACTTTTGCTCGTTTGCCTTTTTTTCTTGGTTTGCTTGGTAGCTGTTACTAGCAGCCCATTCGCACCGTGCACTGTTGGCAGTTGCAAGCTACAGTGAAGTAGGTACAGTGTGTCTGGCCATTGCGCAACGCTTGCGCTGCGAAGGAACAATTACTTTCGACATCGTAGCTCATTTTGCCTGTCCGGAGAGGATACCCGTGTAGCGTAACTAACGGCAACAAGACGGTTTTCTAATTTGAGTCATAAATGATTGTTGCGAACCGTGCTTGTGGTGTCACAATTATCCAGGTAATCAGTAAAATGCATTGTTCAGGTATTTGTCTGATCTGATAACAGCGATTTTAATTGCGAATTTTCACACTAACTTTTATGCCTGTAATGTAATGCCGTTTCTACACACAGCTGCCTTTTTGGTTTTACCAGCGATTTTTTTCTAGCGAAGGAAATGTTCATATATACATAAATAAATTTTGATGTTCATAGTCTGAATATATATTTATATAACACGTGTAGAAACACATTTTTCTACACACAACGGTAAAAGTTTTCTTTCGCTAGGACAGTTCGTTGGGGGAGACATTTTATTTTTGTAAAGCTGTGTGTAGAAATGAGGCACTGTATTATTCTAATATATTTGAAGTTATCATAACTATACAATGGGAATACACATTAATGCTACATAACTTCTCGTCTCAATATACCTACGTATGCGTCCGTATGTGCGAGAGTGTGTGTGTGTGCGTGTATGTATGCTATGCGTCTAAGAGACAATGCGATGACTAAAACCCTTTTCTTTATCTACTTTTTTCTCTATCTCAACCTTTTGCTCCACGAATCTCTTGTTTGTGCTTGCCTACTATTACTACTGCCGCTGCTACTAGTACCATCACCACTACCGCCACTACTACTACTACTAATTCTACTTATTCCGTGCTTTGATTTTTAAATAACTTTGTTCTTTACCTTTGCCTCCCTCTTTACAACTCGACCACGCGCTAACACGGCTAATTCCGGTTGAAACCACAAACACACACAAAAAAAAACCATCACCACCTCAACCGCTACTACCACCGCTACCTTCCTCGCCACCCGTAGTTACCCTTTGCGGGCACCCCTGATCATGGTGCAACCGGTGGCCGAAGAATGCCCTTCCCCGTACGGCCCAAACGAGCACGGCGTGACGGAAATCGTGTATCGTTTCGACAAAATGAACCCACCCTATAACAGTGCCATGACTGCCAATAGCAATAGGTAAACGCAAATCAAACTACTTCACTCCGCTGCACTCCACCCCTAGCCCAGCTTCAGCCCGATCGTACACTACATTCTCCCGGTGTCGTGTCCTGTCGTCTGTGTCGTGTCCTGACGTCCTGCCTCTTACCCCTTCCTTGTAAACATCTCGTTGTTTTGTCACTAACTGTACCGCTCAGCCAACAATCCTTCGTTCGTCCTTCGTTCTCGAACTGTTTCGCTGTCTCTCTCTCTTTCTCTCTCTCGCTGTCTATTTGTCACACGCACATTCACAAGCATACACAAGCACATACGGCCGTACGTTTGTTTGATATACGCGAGTGTCGCAAATCATTTCTAGCTGTCATTCTCTGTCAACTCTTCAACTGTCTATTTTATACAGTATCTCTTTTTAACTATTGCTACGCTTTGATTCTTACTTCTTCGACACTACCTACTACTTCTATTCTTTCTTCGTTCGTCAGCGATGTACTTCTTCTCGATGTGTGTTTCTCTCTCACTCTCTCTCTCTCTCTCTCTCTCTCTCTCTCTCTTTCTCTATCTAATTGTCACTATTTTCTTAATACCTATGGTCAGTGTAAATATACGTATGTTGAAAGTGTTATGTCGATGTCATGAAACTCAAGACCGTGCGTCTCGTGTCCATTAATATTGGAAAGCCTTTAAATGGTGCCATTATCCGTAATATTAAAACATTCTAACATTTGTAACAGTCTTTTTTGATAAAATCTACGTCAAGCTATCATGAAAATTTTTCAAACCAAAAATGGATTATTGCGAATTTAAACAACGTTTCTTATAGATACAGGTACTGCTTTGGAACTTAGTAAGTAAGCCAGTTACTTACTCTATTTAGTTACTCTCCAACAGCGCATGCAGCGCTCGGGCCGAGTTGGTATTTCTGCTGCATACAAGTGAGAGTAACGCAGGCATTCAATGTTTACACCACGGAGGTTCGATTTAAATATGCACTTCCCATCTGTCCTCCCACATTCGTGGCAACAAAAACAATTTCAATCCAAATGCTCTTAATGGTACAACAATTGGTACTAAACTTAATTTGCAACACAACAATGCGCCCTGGCAGAGAGTTAGCTGCAGTTGATCCTTTTACGTGCCATGTGTTCATATGCGCATCCATGTATCGCTGTCTGCCTCTGCTTCCGCCACCTTCTTTTCACATTTGTCTGTGTCACTGAATGTAAGTCGTTGCAAGTTGATGCCGGATGCATCCTGGACCTGGTTCGTTGGGATCGCATCGTGGCCACGAATCGTAACCTAAAACGTGAACACAAGATAGGATAAGGATGGTTAGAGCGAAGAAGCGAGAAAAAATAGCGAGACGAAGTTTCTGCTGACCGCTGCTGCTCGTGATACCTACCGCGAGCTATCAGCCCTGCATTCTGTGGCCACGGATATTATCATATAAAATCGTTATTGCGAAGGCGAGCGGGCGATGGCTGTCTCTCTACCGCAGTCACTCAGATTCGCTTTCTATGCAAATCTGCCTTTAATGCGTCTTTAAGTGGCGATGTGGCTGGGCTCTGAGTCGCCGAGAGTGATGCAGGACAGGACAGCACAAGACTGGACGAAGGACGAAAGACGAAACGAAACGGACCGGACGGATGGCCGGGCAATGAGAGCTCATGAATAGCGAAGCGAGCACAGCCGCAGAGCTCCGACAGACCGAGCCGGTGGCGAAACGTGGCCGGAATGTCAGGCCGGTGTCAGACTTTGTGCCGACCACCACCACGACGACGACCTTTTGCGTGGACGTAGCCGCCGAGTGGACTTAGCGTTTTGTGCAGCACATCCTTCCTTACCGCGAGTGAAGTGAAGTCCGTTTGGTAGCTCCAGCACGTACCACACGAAACTATACGCAGCAGATTGTATCGTACGCCCAGCCCCCCGAGGGGCATTTGAATCAGCATCAGCATCGTGCGCCCACTGCGATGGACGCGAGGAGAGGAAACCAGGGAGCGCCCGTTTTTTGTGTTTTTTTTTGTTGTAGCTGCTGCCGCCCCCGTTATTGTTTCGTGGCCGCCTTCAACCTCCAGCTCGTCGTCGTCATCGTCGTCATCGTCGAGAAGGAATGAGATAATAAGCCTCCCGGCTTCATAAAGCGATATGCAAATGGAAAACATATGAAGACGGCGGTGATAAGCCTCGCCGTGACGCGGAGGATTATGAAAGTCATTAGCTGGAAAGTAAGACTGCTTCTGCTGCTTCAGCTGAGCAGCTCCTTTCACCACCGCTACTACCACCACCTTTCCCTGCTTGCAGCAGAACGAGATGTTCCTCGAATCATTTCCATTCAGATTTTAATGATGCATTGCAATGTGCAGAGCACCTGGAACTCCCAGGTGTCCTGGCTGCGTCCTGGCGGCCATTATCACCTCGACGGCGGGCCCGCTGCTGTCTGTGAATTATCAAGCGCATTAGCTCTGAATAGCCCTCCGCAAAAAGGGAAGCCAAAAAACCCAAAACGGGGAAACCCCGAAAAAGTTCACTCAGGAGAGAAAGGAGAGGAAAAGCCAGCTACACCGACTTGGCCCATGTTTAACATAATTTTCCATGTTCATGCTCACCCTCCGGCGGAATTATGCATATTTAACTCGCAGGCAGTGGGGATGCTCCGCTGGAGCTCGAGGAAATCGCGATAGCGAAAGAGGTTTCATTACCTCCACGAACCGGTTTTCCTCCGTTTTTCCGGGAATCAATGGCGCTTCCAGGATCACCACAGCCCCTATTTATGAGTTTGTACCAAGTAAATGTACCAAAAAGTAAGACAAGCCCCCCTCGCCTCCCTCCCTTTCCTCGCAATATGCATGTCCAATGCACTTGTGTGTGTGTGTGTGTGTGTGTGTGTGTGTGTGTGTGTGTGTGTGTGTGTCGGTGAAAAGTCGATGGAGGAAGGGGGCTTGTTGTTGTTTTGTGGAACCACGCAAAAGCAGCAAAATTTCATTCCCCACACTTTTCCCCATTTCGCTGTATCTCCCTTCCCTATCATCCTATCCTGCCCGCGTGATTACACCGTTCCACCACGACCACCAGAGAGATTGACGAGCTGCTGCGCGTGCTGTTTGTGTGTGTGTGTGTGTGTGTGTGTTTTGATGGAATTTGCCTTCATGTTTGCGTGTAAAATGGTCCAATGTTGTCATATTTTGTCCTTCCTTCGGCGATGCCATTCATTGCGTCCGTGCACGATACACCAGCCAACTTCGATGTCCAAAAACCCGTCGGCCAAGGCATTGACACAAAGAAAGTCTCTTTCCCCTGTCTCTCTCTCTCTCTTACGCTCCCTCCCTGCGTCCTCCTCTCTGCCACCGTCACAGCTCGTGAGGTTATCGAATTTGCGATGTTTTATTACGATTTTCCACCCTTCTCGATCTTTCTCGGTTTTCCGTTTTTTTTTTTCTTCTTGCTCTCCCTGGCCACAACAGCGTCCAGGAAAATGATGGTTCCTACTTCGAAAGCTTCACTGCCCTCTCGTGGAAGAACGAAAACCGGCGCATGTCGGCGGTCCGGGCGGTGGAAACGCGGGCCGAGGTACTGCCGGAGAACGACAGCGAACGGCAACCGGACGATGACGTCGAGCGGTCGGAGCAGAAGGAGCACCTCTACCTGGACGTGCTGTACGCGATTGCCAACACCGTGGGGGCGCCAGCACCCGGCGGACAGGTAGGTCAAACGCCCATCAGGAGCTCCTCCTCCTCCTCTTCCGCGAACAAGCGGTCCTCGGGGTGCGGCGCGTCATTTGACGTTTATTTTATGTTGTGTGTTTTTTTTTTTTGTTCGGTTGGTCCTCGGATGGGGTTGAGAGGGGTGGGAGGGCTGCCCAGATACACGTGTATCCTCGGTGAATCATCTGTCGGACGGAGGGGATAGGGATTTCCACTTCCATTCTTCTTTTTTTTTTCGCCCTCCCTGGGGGGTTATGTTTTATGAGATACTAAGACGGAGCATATTATTTGGCGAAAGCGCCATCTGCGAAAAAGTGTAAACTTCGTTTGTCTTTCGTTTCCCCACTGAGACACTATTACAATAAATGTTCGATGGTGTTGCTTTTCTGTTGAATAACTTTGATGGAATAAGTTAAGGTTAAACTTCTAAGCTAAACCGCTTAATGTGTTTTAGCATAACTTCCTTTCTATTCTCAAAAAAGCGCTCTCTAATCTTTAATCTGTCTGTCTCTCTTTCTCTGTCTCTCTATTTCTGTCAACTCTATCCCCCACCCCGTACTGTACCCACCACGCACGCCTTCTCTCTAATCACACACCACTATCAACTCACTAATGTGAAATGGAATTTGAAAACATAATCATGTCGCGCTGTGTGGATGGGTGGTTGGTTTGATGAATCGTCTCAAAATTATCTCAATCGTATCGTGTCTCCATGCTCATCACGAAATGGCGAACCGCAGAAGAGACTGAAAGTAATTATATCAATCATTTTTTTCTGCTAGCTTGCAGTGAATGCACTTTCTTTAAAAAAAAAGTAAAAACAGCAGGCTACTAGTTTCCCGTTATTGGCATTTCCTTTTTCGATTCGGCTCGATGCGTTTTCCAAATTTAGAATAGCGTTTGTTGAAAGTTTTAACCGCAAAACTTTTGGCGCTTCAACAATCAATAGAATAGCAAAACCTCTTTCTGCGCGCTAGTTCTCCCATCTAGTTCGATTATCTCCAACGGCCGGCCTCATAGAATTCCCTCATTAGTTTGCTAGAAGAGCATTCATTTCATCATCTCATCAAGTTCCGCTGCATTAGTGAGTAGACTTTCGATTGCATGTTGCGAGTAGATTTCTGTACAGATCATAGTTCAATTTTACTAGCAATAGCATGCATGGCAGCTGAACCTTGATTTTTCTCATTAATTTTGTGACAGCTTGACACGCTCCCCACATTGTAGGCGCCCAGCTGGTCTCGAAACTTTATGAACTTTACAGGTTAACGCCAGACGGCCGGTCCCGGGAGTTTGCTACAGGCGTTGTCCCTTGTTGCTGACGTCCAGCGTCCTTTGATGTCACGCGACACACAATGAAAATCCTGGCGGTGAAAAGCAAACAAAAAAAAAACAAGCACAAGTGTGCCACACTAGACCTTTCCATGCCGCATTCTACAGCAGCACCGAAGCAAGCCTTGGCATGGCTAGCTTTCAATTTGCTTTCGAGCAGCAGCAGCAGCAGCAGGTTGAAATAAGCAAAAAAAAGGTCCGCAAAAGGAAAGGATGCGATTCCATTAGCCAGTCCTCGTCACCGTGGCGACGTGTAAGGGATTGTTCGTTTTTCTTTTCCTTTTTTTTGGGGACACTTTTTGGTTTCAATCATTCAGACGTTCCTGTCCCTGGCGTTGGCATCGCTCTGAGCATCATCAAATCATAATTGACAAGCTTTCCCTGCAGACGGCAGTAGCAGCTGTAGCGACGTTAAAGCGCTGAAAGCATCAGCATCATCGAGCTGATGACCTAGTCGGTAGTCGGTTCCATTGAAACAGTTCAACAGAACTCCTCGAAGTTTGCGATGTCTGTGCACTCTGGATAAGTTGTCATTGGATGAGCTCATTCGATCAGTGAACTTTGACGTTCGTAGCTCATGAAGAGCGACGACTGCGAGAGCAGACAGTCATTGGAGAAGTTCATTTGGCGGTTTTTTTAGCAAATATCATACAAATTGCAAACACAGAACAAATTGTAATAGTATTACAACGCTTCGTACTAAAACATTTCGTCCTATTTTGTCCTTAGATTGTCTTTTATAAATGGACTTCAACATCATAATAGATCCGTAACAACTAAATACAACACTTATGCCAAGCTATCCGATTACACATTATCGTGTGTAAAAATAAACCCTACGTTAGCCACAAACCACGGGCCAAACATCCTAAAAAGTCGTTGGTTGGACCCTCGGCCAGAGATTCCAGTTCATCGACTCGAGAAACCACCGGCTGCCTTAAGGTGTCGTCTACAGCATCCCTTCCCAGGATCACGCCGCCTTAGCATGGCAGTCGTTTCGTGGGCGACCTAATGGCGGCGAAAAATGTAATGCAAACGGCCGCCCTCGGTAGAAGAACGCGCGCATGAACGGGGGCTGCTTCTACGTCAGTACGAAAACCCCTTTTGCTATGGGGCGAGAATGGTTTTTCCAGCGTGCCACGCAGGAAAGCACTCGTTCGTAGTCCTAAGCCAGCCAGTAGTTGCGTTCGATTCGTGGGATTTTCGATGTACGTCACCACGATGTGAGGTTTACCGGTTTCGACCGTTGCTCGTAAGTGGCTGTGCGGAGTAGCGGAGAAGAAGGAACTACGGAGGATGATACGATAAGATATTCCAGCCCTGAGCTCCTGCGAAACGGCCACTAGCCACTCAATGAGGCAAGAAAAGCATCCGTCGCAGCTGGACGCTGAAGCTCTCGCTGGAAGAATCCCGTTCAGTCGGCCAAAGCCTTTCATCTGTGCCACCGAAGCCAATGAAGCGGAGTGAAGAGAAAGAGAGAAGGCTGAGAAGACCGAAGGGAAGCCTCCCCCTAAACGTAAGAATGGTATTTGGTTATGCTTCATTGATTGTTGCGTAACGTTATCGCCTTTGGGCTTGAGCATTAGCAGCAGCACCGGCAGCAGCAGCAGCTTGGCGTTTCAGTTCGTATGAATCAACCATCACAGGCGTCCAGCAGCTGCCGATACGGCAAGCGTATCTGCTTGGTACAGACGGCCACAGACAGGAATCGCTTCATCTGTCCGTCGCATCTGTTCGATTCAATTCAGACCATCATCATTCCAAATATAGTTACATCGGTGACGGCATAAACTAAAACGCAGCAACGGCAGTAAAGCATCGAAATTCGAAAACCTTCCCGAAATCGATTCCCCTCCGTACCGTTCCGCCTTCTTCTTTGCTCCTTAACATACCACCGAACGTGGCATCATCGGCGGCAGCATCGCGCCCGGCCCGGAATGTTAAATCTTTAATGCGCACCAGTTCGTCGTCGTCGTTGTCGTCGTCGTTACATTCCGTCACGATACCCGCCGCAATAAACCGTCGCTGAACCTTTCCAGCTCTTCTCTTCTTCTCTACGTCGAAAACCAATATTGCTTTTTCGAATGCCGCAAACGAGGCACGGCGCGGTGCAGCACCGCGCACGTGGATATTAAATTTGAAGAAGCGAAGCGAAACCCCATCAATTCTTTGTCATTCCTAGTGTGACGGTGTGGCGCCATTTACAAAACCCTCCCCACCTGGTCTGCCTCTGCTACTCTGACGAGCCTCTGAATCGGGAGAGCAGAAAACGAGGCAACGCGATGCACCATCAATGCCAGCAGGTGGATTGCGCGGAAGAAACCTTATGCTAAGCAATGCGAGTAGCCTTTCTTTCCGCTCTAGACTTGTGGCAACGACTTATGCCGCCAAATGGCTGCTGTTGCTGCCGTTGATGATCGACAACGAGGATGATTTGCATGACGGTTTATGGTTGTAGTTGTGCACACTGTTTGTTTCACTAACTTCCTTTTCCCTAGCACCACCGCACTCTAGTCAACTACTGTCTGGCTTCCTGGTAGAGTAGAGCACCAATCCAAACTAGATTCTTACCTATTACGGCTACCAAACGCTACTACTCTTCCTCTTTAACATACCCCCTCCCCCAGCTTAAGCATTATCGCGCAAGCGAGATTAATGAGTAAAACCAAAACACTAAACTAACATGACGTATGCTTTGGGCGCGAGCGGGCGCGTTTCATTACGCTTAGCCAACAGCCAACACACGTACATACACACACAGACACACTAACCAATGCCAATCATAATGTTTCACATTTGTCCCGTTTGCTCTTTTCCCATTTCTGCTGCACTCCACTGCGAACCGACCGAAAGTTTGCACACTACAAGGAAGAGATGTACCTTCAGGCGCAGCGGGTGTTCAACGTGTCCGCCGACCGGCACTACCGGCTGCTGCACGCGGCCAACGAGGAAAAGCCCAAGATCATCGTCCTCACCGTCATCGTGCAGGAAGCGGAAGGTCTCGAGGCGAAGGACGCCAATGGTGAGTAGAGAGAGAGAGAGAGAGAGCGAGAGAGAGAGAGCGGGATAGAGATAGATCCTGGCTGCTGTTGCTGCCTTGCGCCTCGCTCTAATGACGCTGGCGATGAGTTATTCCCACAGTTTTCCACCCCAGCGAACGAGTGGCATGTGGAATGTGGTACGCCCCGAACACGCCGGTTATTGGTATTTCGTTGCATTGGTGTTGAGCGTAGCCTTACTTTTATGAAGCATTTTCAGCTGCTAACAGCAACCAAACGTCTTCACAATGCAGGTGAAATCGGTTTGTTTCAAAAGCAGTTAAATGCAGCCGACCAAACATTTATTACCACCTGAGAAGAGCTGTCAAGTAGAAGGTATAAACGCTACCCGGCCTACAGCTTACCGGTCTCCTTGGATTACTTGAAACCGAGTAAACCCCAAACCGAGGAGCTACTGTCTATGACGTACGGACATGCTTTCGGGGCACGGAAAGGATTGTCATCCCCCCGGGGCCAGCCAACAACCAGCAGGCTGTGTAACTCGTCGTCAACCACACCGCAAACTGATGTTCCGTTTGTTCACAAAGCGGTAGACGTCGTATCATGTAAAATTAATCGTTTTATTCGACCACATTTCCCTGCCAGACCACCTTTCTCCCCCTGTCCCCTCACCGAGACCGAAACCCAGTCAGTCAGCAAGACAATAAACAGCTTTCGGAAGTGTCATCCACCTTAACCATTCTTCATATGCAGATCCATATACGTATACGCGTTGTCCTGGCCTTGGCATAAGATCCTACCAGGACGGTGCGGTGCCACAAATTAATACACAATCATGAGTACTCATACCAGCACACCCGGAATCCTCCCTTCGTTCATTTCCCTCGGTTGAACAAACAAACAAGCTCCAGGCACATGCCGGATGTTCCGTCTCGTCCCCGTCTCACACAAACAGACTTGCCAGCCAGAATGGGCAAAACCAACACATTCCCGGCTCTTTTATGGCTCGAAATGGGTCTAAGTTAATTTTGAAGTCTATTTTTAGTACCCATTATGGGCGTCGTCGAGGTCGAGGCGAAAGGTAGATCGAGGAGAGCCGAATCGAGAGGGGCCTGTTTGTGGCACGGGGAGGGAAGGAAGTTGCGTTCGGTTGTGTTCGTACGGCCAGCACAGATACGCCGAGAGCCCTGCGAGATTTAGGAAAACGCATAGCTCCACACGCAGCACCGGCGTGAAGATAAGCCAAAAATCCCCCGACGACCGGACGGGCACTGGACGGAATGGGACCATAAATATGGTTCCACCTCGACCACGCCACCACGCCAGCACGCCATTAACGCGTCGCGCGCGCCACATTCCCACTGTTCGCCACGGCCCGAAAGCGCCCCAAAATGAAAATGGAAATCATTTGCCACCGACCTTCGACCGGTCGAGGTGTAAGCCAATCGACCGACCAATCGCGCCTGATGACTCGCGTGGCCTAATGAAGGAAGATGGTATGGCAGGAAGGCGAATGGAACAAAAAAAAACAGAGATTTCCGAAATGTTGTACAAATCCTCCATCTTTCCCTCCTCCCAATAAGACCACGAGGAATCGTCGTGGCAAGCATTATGATAATTCTGCTGCTGCTGCTACTGCTGCAAACTGGGCTCGTTGTTGGGATGAGAACAAAAATCTCGAGGACCTCCAATCGGTGCGCGCTTTGAACTTGAACATTTCATTTCTTGTTTTTTTCCCCATTTCTTTTCATCGCGCTTTTGATTACGCAAACGGAAAATGCTACAATCGAAGAATGCGAAGTCGGTTGTCGGCAGTTGGAGTGCTGTAAAAGGCAACCAATAAACTGCGACGGAACAAATGGTCGCCCCAACGAGTTGCTACGGTAACGGTGCACTTCAAAATGTTGCTTACCGATCAATTCCGTCCGTTTTTCGGGGTTGACAAGCGAACACGAGAGCTTCACGGAACCGAGGTTCGAGAGTGTTTTCTTCAAATATTAGCCCCCGCCGCCGGACGGATTGAGCGTTTATTTATTATTGCGATTGTAAATCTCAATCAGCAACCGATGCCACGGAGGTCGAAGCGCAGAGGCGAAGCTGTTTCTAATTTTACCCAAAAGCGCGTGCAGGAAAAAGATTAATAAAGGGAACGATTTTCATGATTGACTGCCCCGCCAAATATTCGCAGTAAAGCGTGGGCCAAGGGTTTGCGCTAAACTTTTTCCAACCACGTCCAACCACGAATTATTGCCCGGAACGGCAATAACAATATTGATGTAGCAACAAATCAGAAAGTCACTCCACAAAGATTGCTGCCTTCCTGGACGCAGTACCAAAGGCCACGAAGACACGGTTTCAAATTACTACTCACCAGGATCATCCTTAGCGTCACGCCAGTCACTAGCGCTCGGCACAAATCAACGGGCTTTTCGGGCACGGATCGCTGCACGGTTTTTTGGGCCGGGTGCGGAGAAACCATTCTTCGTAAAAAACGCTCCGAACACGGGCACGCCAGAAGACACTCTTTCGAAATTTCTGCTCGTTTTTCTCGTCTTGCCATACTTTGTCTAAGAATTACCTTTCGATTTCGACGACGGAGCGCTGTTGAACCGAGGGACGTCGAATGGCCGTCTTCCGCTACACCATCCACCTCAACCTCTACCATCCTTCTCACTCGTCCGCAACCGATCGCGCTTTTAATTGTGAAAGTGAAGAAAATTGAAATTATCGATTACTTCGTTGTCATTCGTTGTGGCGAGACGAGTGAAGACGAGTGGTCCGTAAGCCGGCCATTGTCGATAGCGCAGAACGGAGGCCAGCGAGCCGTGTGGCGAGAGTTATGGAGTTTCTATCGTATTCGTGGCGAAAACCGACGCTTTCATTCGTTCCGGTGGACGATGAGCTGAAGTTTCACACCAGAAAATCGATCCAAAACCGACACTAGCAGCAGCAGTGGCCTGAGTGTCATAAATTGTGCAACCCCGGGCGATGTGCAAACGCCTTGAACCCTTCGCAAGTAATTTGTGGTTTCCCCTTTCACTGAAACCACGAACCACACACACACACACACACACACACACACACACGTGTGAGCGCAATTTGGAACAAGTTCCTATTTTAATTCCTGCTCTCATGGATGTCGCTTCGCAGCAGCAAACCATCGGCACGAGATCGATCGATCGGAACAGCCACCGTTAAAATGGGCTCCATTTTTAGAGCCCGGATAATAATTTGTTATGACCATCATCCTCAAAAAAAAACCCCCCGAAGGATATACAGAAACGAAAACCACCCCCGGGGGTGGAGGTTAGGGAAATCATATAAAAATATTGCTCGCCATTTCCTATTTATGTGGCGCGTAAGGCAGATAATAATCGTCCCTAGGGGGAAAGGGGGCTAAGGACTAAGCCGGAAGCGAAAAAGAAGCCATCATTCCCTCCTCTGCCTGCCTTCCTTCGCACCTAAAACGAACGGCTGGGAATGCAGTTGGCCGTCGCCGGCTCGGTTCCCCGTCCACGCTGCGATGCGATTCTACGCTGATTGGGTTGAATGACGCACGTTTACTCACCGGCAGAGCATAATCCTCACCCCAACCCTCCCCTCCCGCGCGCACATCTACCGTGCGCAAAGCAAGGCGCAAACACGTTCACCTTCACGGAGCACGGACATCGTTTGCCGTCTACCTATCTCCATTCGACCGCTCGTTCGGAAGCAAACGGAACGGGTGTGGCAGGCAGCTCGTAATCAAACACCCATTTGGTCAGCATCGTTTCATCGTTTTTCCCCCTGCATGGAGGTGCGGAAATAAGTGGAGCTGAAGCTGAAGTCGCCATTCACCCTCTCTCTGTAATGCTGCCGGATTTCCGCCCAGCACTGCAATCGATGCTAACTCGGCGCACGACGAACAGAACAGTTCCTTTTTTTCTGTCCGTCTCTGATCGCAGGACTGCCTTGACTGCGGAATGAATGGAAGTAATAACAATTGGAAATGACAAAGCGGACTGGGTGGTTCTGGTGCACAGGCTACTAGACGGTGTCATTCGATATTCGCTCCGACATTCTCGAACATTCCTGGCCGTGGTTAGGTAGCCCGTGTAGATAATGTATTTTCAATGTCGGCCTCGTACGAGGAAATTCTAAAAAACATAAATTCAATTAGGTTAATTCTATGAATTCCGATGTTAAGTACTGAAATGCGAAACATTTACACCATCATTTGCTTCAAACTCACACGCTAAGCCGGAAAGCTGACAGGATAAAGAAGAATCACGTTCGTGGGCAGTTCCAATTCAGCATCAAACCGTTGCCTTTCGCTAGAAACCACTGCCTGCCAGTTGTCGATACGTGAGAAACGTAGAATTTATACTTACGTAGAACAGCCTTCCGCCTAACGAAGCATGTAATATTCAAATGCGCGCGCCAGGTTTAAACGTTCCGCGAAGAGCGAATGCGTTTGTAGGAAGCGCCCAGAATCGCCTCAACAGAATAGCCGGCATTCTCCGGCATGCCCCAAATTCATTGCGATGGATGCTGATTTGATTGATTGAACCATTCTGAGCACCATTCGGTAGCATTTATGCCCGTTAAAGTAGCCGAGTTGCTAGTAAAAAGATGCAAAACCGTACGTCAGTCATAATTTTTGAAAAATGTATCATTTTGATTTATACGAGAACAGCAGATGCGCCATGGCGCCCAATCCGAGCGATCGGGCGCGCAATAAATCAAACCAACGCGGTGCTTATGGGACCTTCAAAGTGAGGTTCTTTGGTGAATTTCAAAAATGTAAACTACCAGGCGCCTCCATCTAGCGTGAAACACCAGGCGTCTCCATTCATAATCTTTCGTATTCCCGATGGAGGCGCCTGGTAGCTCACGTGCTTATACTCCCCGGAGTGGTCAGATTTCGAGCTCCATCACGTGTTCAAACGAGCACGCGGCACGCAGGCGATGCTCGGTGTTCACGCGGAAGGCAGGTTGGACGCTGGTGTTACCGCCAATCGCACCATCCTCACCGCACCGGTGGCTTCCAATGGCATTCATTAGCTTCTAAATTGAATTGTTTCTCCAGCCTGTACGCCCGGCCGACGGCGATGGCCGCTGATGGAACAATGCCAGACAACCAAGGTGATGATTTGGCTTCAGGTGCCATTTTCCAAGACGACCATATCATCGCCCCAGCCGCGCAGTAGACGGCCTAGTGCGGCGGGAACCGACAAGGGACCGTCGTGATAGTTAGAATAGCCCTCTGGGCGTTGTTAGAAGGAGTGCGCCTCGGAGGGCATTGAGACGACATTTATGGGCGTCACTTTGGCATTGACATTGGCCATTGACGGGAGTTTCAGTTGCTACGGAAGGCACATCCAGCTGAAGAAATCTGAATTAATGAGACAAGGGAATTGCTGATGTCATTAACTCTACGGCTCTTGTTACTGTCCTGATACCGGGGTGTGCTAGCCCTCCGGCCCTTGTGACGTATAAACAAATGATTAACAGTTTGAACATCGGCCATTGCGACGTCTAATGAGACATTGTTATTCAACTGGAAGCAATGCGTTTCACGCGGTCATGACTGACACACGCTCACATACACACGGAGCTGACTGATACTCAAACTGATTAAGCAAACTTCATCGTAATTGAGTGTTGTCAGGTTTCGGGGTGGGATAAGCTGCTTAGGACCCAAATTAACCATAAATTCATAATGTGTTCCTCACTGGATCGAGCATAAAATCTAATGTACGCGTCCATGTAACCGGCACTACAAACAATGAACCGGTTTCATCCTGTTAGCGCGTTTTCCTGGTAGAACCGTGCACCAGAAGTAACCACCAAGAACCAAACCCACAGAGCCCACAAAATGGCCGTCAAAAACCCATCTCACGTTCGATCCACTCCGATATTCTCTCTCTGTCTCGTCCTGAACCATTTTCCAGCATCCCAGCAGCGGCCAACAGGGAACGGTAACTCGCGAAAAAGTTCGGTTGTCAATCAAGCACCTGAATGTTTTATGTTTCGCAAACGGAATAGCGCCTGCAGTCGCGCCCGGTCGAGAAGCTCGCGCTCGAATACCTCCTTACAAACTCCCCGAAGCCCGAATGGCAATGAATAATGGAAACGTTGATTGATCTAATTTGATTTTGTTTTGACGCCGGCATTCCACGCGGTTCGCGAATTCCATTTGCGGAATCACACCCTGGGGGGCCCGAAGGGCGCCCCTTTGTACTGCCCCGCAGCATGCCTTTCCTCCGTTTGCCTCCAGCGTTTTGTTTCCACGGGGGGAAGAGATTGTTGTGGAACAGAAAATGTTTTCTGGCTGGAAACTTAACCGTAAAAGTAATTACCGATAAAAGATGCTGATTAAAAAGTGATTTCGATCGTATCGATCACCTGTTTTGCTGATGGGTGACATCATCTCTCGTGTTGGCGGAGAAGAAGAAGAAAGGGGAAAAGAAAAAAGGGGAAGAAATCCTTGATCGGCCTTGTGCTGTGAAATTAATTATCATCATTCATACGCTGACATGCTTAATTACACGTTGCGAGCGATGAGTGAGCGATGGAATGGATGGTGGCATTGTTTGGAACCCTTTCAATCATTGGCCATCATCAACCAACATCAGCAACCCGCTGTTGACCGTCATCGGCACATCACAAACGGTCGCACATCACATCACGTCGCCAACGATTTAATCCTTCCAGACGCCACGTTCGCAATGCCGAGACTCGACGCGAAGGTCGGTCACGAAAGACAAGCAAAAACCACCGTTCCACCAACCAGCCAGCCAGCCGGCTGCATTCATTCCACTCTCGGCTTTGCTCGGCTCGGCGCGACACCAAATGATGCGTGGCCATTGGCGAGGGCCGGACCCTGTAATGGTCTAACGGACCCCTCCAGGCACTAATCTCCTGAGACCATTAGCGGATGGAAGGCGGTTGCAAATGTGATTGAAAAATTCACTCACCGTCGCGGTCGTCATCGTCATCTGTCGTCGTCGCAGAAGCAGAAGCTCGATCCAATCAGTCACCGCACTCGGAATGAAAGAAGAGAACGAATGAATCCCAGGAGCGGAGGATCCTCTCAGTGGAGGGGGAGATAGCATTTACAGCAATTCCAGCGCGGCAATGGTAATTTTCTCAGTCAAAAGTGATCCGTCCGCAAATGGAACCGTTGATGGTGATGATCATGATTGGTAGACTGTTTCCCCCGAAGGGATGCACGTTGATACGATTTGATGAGGAGCAACATGCATCCGGTAGATTAGTTGTTTTTCCTTTTCGGTTAAGCTATACTCTCTAGCGAGCGAAACTCAATGCAATTGTCATGAGTCATTACTCTTATCAAACGAAGGGTACCGCCAACAGTGAGACAGAAAGACTATTTAAACAAAAGGCAACTAATTCAAAATAGTAAAGGGAATTACTTGAGAGTGAGGAAGCAACATACATGCAACATCGCAACAGTGCAGCTAGACCGTTAGCCAGTTGGCAATTAATCCGATTATCGACGCGAAAAATTGCAAACAATCATGCCAATCCGCCGGCTCCTTTCAATAAAACTAGTGAACGGTACTGATTACAAGAACACCAACCGGAAATACGCAGATTGCAACACAACCAGAACCGGTCTGCCTCACATCCGGATTTCGAATTTCGGCTTTTTTTAAAAGCACACTGAACCAGCGACGTGCACGATACGAGGCAAGCAGTTTAATTGAAGGCACAATAGGGTTTTTTGAGCTTCACAAATATTTTCTCCATGTGCGCTCATCGCTCACGCCGCACAATGGCACAAAGTAAACACATTCTTCGCAATCACATTCCAAGAGACAGAGAGAGAGAGAGCAACGATTAAGCGAATCATATTTTAATGAATGATACACAAATAATAGCCGGCCCCGGCGTATACGTATTTAAGCGCACATTCGCTTTGATGGCAAATGCACAAAGGCTTTTCGCGCCCCAAAATACGCCCAGGTTGCGTTCCAGTGCGTTCTCGGGGTGTGTGTGTGTGTGTGTGTGCGGCTGCGTGCGAGAACCTCATCATAAGCCACGAGCCCGCAACGGGCACATCACGTATGAAAACACATTGATTGTAGGTATGATTTGATTACATTTCATCATGCCATGCCCTCATGAATACAGCATACCACAGCGCATACAGTGTGTGTGTGTGTGTGTGAGCAGCCAGTGTCAGCGGTGATGATGGTGAATCCCGAGTCAGCTTTTCCCGATTTTTTCCGTTTTTTTTTTTTGAAAATATTTTGTACTGCTTCTCCCCATCCCGTGTCCCACCACTCTTCTCTTGTTGCGATTCTTGCTGTCATCGAACGGGATTATGTTGCCCGTGGCTCCGTGGAGGTGGATGTAATTTAATTATTTTATTACTCACCATGACATCCACCATTGACCGCGGCATTCGATGCTGCATTCGATGCTCGGCTTCAAATGAATATTCCATCCCGTGCATCAGCCCCAAAGGCCGTCGCTTCGGACGCTCTGTGTGTTTATGTGTGTGTGTGTGTGTGTTTAATTGTTATTTCGTGTAGCTGTGGCCCGCCTCTACAGTTGGTGATGATGGCGAACCACCGTCATTAGGCTAATTTGGCAGCATAATTAAATAAATAACAACAGTGAGCGAATGGATTAGGAATTCCTTTATTTCGAGAATATAGTTCCTCCGTTTCTCCCTCCTTGATTGTAAACCGCACGGCGAATGGCGAGTGTGTGGCCATAAATGCTGGCCATAAATTAACCAGAAACAATATGTATTACCAGGCGCAATAATCAGTAATGAAATCAAACACAAATCATTCTTCATTCACCTCTAATGACACTTGATAGACCATTAGGCAAAAGTTGCTTCTTTTCTCGTTTTTAAAAGACAAACAATGAAGCAACTGGAACCAAGTGATCTCAACGGTCATGCCTCATACACAAAGAAACACAAGACTGCTTTGCAAGCGAGCGCAGGCAAAGGAAATAAGCCTTGGTCACTGGCCAACGCTCCTCTTCTAAGCACTCCACCGAACATTGTCACCATGTTGTTCGATGTCCGGCCTAACTACCGTCCTGTCATCGGTGGCCAGTCGCCAACTCTACTACTACTACGGACCTCCCCGCTGTGTGTGGATCCAGTCCAGCGGCCGAGAGGTCGCGGTAATCCACTTTAGGTTAAATACAACAACACATATAAAATCATAAAACATTATTGTTCTGCTCAAGCTATAATAGGATTACCGGGGCCCGTTGGCCGGGGGGGGGGGGGGTGTTGTGCTGCTGCTCTGCCCCCCATTATCATATCTACCGCTGCCCATCTCGTTCGCCGAGGACGGTCTGCCAATTGTGCCTGTTCTCTATGCTCGGTTTCTGTCTTTCCTTTTTCTCTATACTCGATGTCACGCTCAGGGTCAGTGGACATGGGCTGGTTTATAATGACAATTGCTACTAAATGCTTTTCAAGGGGGCATGAGAGGTTTTCAGAGTGCCAGACCACCCGGCAACAGCAAACGACACACACACACACAACACACAACCAACCGTGAAGAGGAAGTTAGCATCAATTTACAAATGTCAGTCGATTACTTGCCAGATTAAATTTTTGGGCTTCGGTCGGTCGGTTGGTCGGACTTAAGCCGTTAAACCTGCCCCTACCATGCGTGTCCTAGTGGCGTGACGCAGAAGGTGAAGCGTAGCCACTCCAGGATAGGATCGTCGGCCAGGAATGGTAACGATAACGGCCACCAAAGGTACCAGATCCAATTTCGTTAACAGTGAAAAGGGGGATTTCAAAGCAGATCCTTCAGGATCCACACGAAGCCACAAATGGTAAATGGACGCACCCCTTGGACGCGACCTTTTCTTTCAAGTATTGTGTGTGTGTGTGTGGATGTCTCACGGGTTTCTTTCGGATTGGTACTGATACCGATGGTGACGATTAGGTGGAGCTGATAAATCATCATAATTTTCGACGCCCCCGTAGATGCACAAGATGGAGCCCAACACGGTGGAGCTGATTGTCGCGGCGAGATTTGTCGCCGGTGCGTCCGTTGAGCTGGTCGAGGGCTCCATTACAACTGATTGATGATCAGAGGCAGAACAGGGTGCACCGGGCGGGGGTGCTACTGCTAGCCCTCGGTACTCACCAGCGGATAGCGGAACGGGCACCAACGGGCGGGCTCTACCTGGCTTGGGACACCTTTGAAGTCCCTAGCACCTTCCGAAAGCCCTTTACGTCCGTCTTTCGGGTCCTTTTCTATCTTTTGTGCTCCCTGGTGTGCTCCCTGGTGTGCTCGACAGCCTATCTATGGCCGACGCTCCTTCAAATCATCCATCACTCGACCGCGCAGCAAACAACGGAGACCACTCCGGCGACGGTCGTAATGTGATTAATATCTGTGCACTCGTCATCTTTTAGTCGCGTCTACTCTTGCTTTGTTTCTTTCTCGGTCTTCTTTCGGTCATTCACTTCAACCTCTAGAGGTTTGGGGCACTTTAAAGAGGTTTAAGAAGTGAAGGCTCTTCATTCGCTGCTGTCGACGTATTTCAGCACAGTTTATTATCGAAACCGGGCCGGACGACCGGAGTCTCGTTCCATTTGTTATTCGATTCATAATGAATCCGAATCCGAAGGTCGCTGTAACAGATGGTTCCTTCCTGTTGGCTGGGTTCGATAATGGTGACATGGACGTCCTTTTTTGCCCCCGTTTTATGCGAAACCCATTCAATATGTATCCAAACCCATGTGACGCTCCATTTGCGCTCCGCGCTACTATCTCTGACGTGCGCCCAGCGACGCCATAATGGTTCGCCGAAGGATAGCAGCTGCTGGTGCTGGTGCTACTGTTTTAATTACTCTCGATAACGGGAAGGATCGATTGGTTTTGCGATACATGGGGTCGGTTGGTCGGCCGGTCGGTCGTTTAACACAGATCAGAATGGTTTGACGGATGGCTGATTCGATGGATAAGATCCTTTACTGAACGCAAAACGTTATCGAATGCCTTTGATATTATATTGCCTAGCGTTGGTTGGTGGTTAATGGCGAGGATATAACATTTTCATTTTGTTTCTGCAATTCGAGTGTCTCATATCGCGCGAAATGGCTGTCGATTTGGTAGGACCATTTTCACCCCTTTTTTCGGTTCTCGCTAGAACGCTTATCCATCCGGCATTCCGGCGAGAAGATGATGCTCGTCAAAAGGAAAAATGAGGGGTCCTTACCCTCTAGCAGTCGACTGCTGCTGCTGCTGCTGCTGACAGCCGATAAGAAAACGAATAGCTTCGACGGGAGCCGGGAGAGAGAGAGGCAGAAAAGCAACACACAGCAACTCCTGCAGACATCTCGCATGGACGCAGATGCCGGATTTTATGTTGCGAAACCGAACCGATACTTAAGGAACCCAGACGGCATTCCCTTTCTCCCTCCCAAAAAAAAAAAAAAATATATAAACCGCTTACTGCAATCCCATTCACCAGAGCATTAGGGAAACATTTTTCATTTCGCGTTACGCGAATCTAGGGAACGGTCGTGTCCCTGGTTGGGGTTTGGTTCGCCGTGCCGTGCCGTGTCGTCCCTGGCAACACGACGCCGCGCAGCGAATGTGATTCCTTCTCACAATCGAAAACGTTTGACGTGACGCACGCGGACGTCGCGCGTCAAGCAGTGCAGTGCAGGGGAAACACGAGACGATATCATATAAATCCCAATTTTTTTCTTTACTTTTTTCACCGATAGACGGAATGTAAATTCCAACAACTTCTTTTTCGACGACCACGCAAAATATCATCGGAGTCTGGGGGTCCGGTCCGGTGTCACCGTCTAGGGAGCTATTTCGATTGCGATTTCAGTAACGAACGATGCGATGGTTGCGTGTTGAGTGCCGGTGAGATAGTGGTGGGCGTCGATTCCACACGATGCCGACAAATCCGTCGGCTGTCCGACAAAGTTTTGAAGATGGTGAACCCACTCAGCCCACTCCTCTATCTGCTGCAACAGATACTAAACCATTAGAGCGCGAACGACATTCCACCGGTTGACCACCAGCATAATCAGTACCCGGCAATAGTATCCGAGTGGAGCCTCGAAAACCGTGTAGCGTGTCACCAGACCATCGGCGGATATGCCGGAACGATGCCGGTCGGCCAACCGGCAAAAACCGTTTGATGACGAAACGCTTTCCAACATTTTCGCCAAAACCGCTGTGTACAGACCAGTTCCAAAACCAAGCCAGACCCAAAAGTTTGGTTGTCCGATTGAAAGGTACCAACCAACCGTTTGAAACGAACGATACAAAAACGGGGGTCAAGACGGAGTTCCACCACCCCAAATGCTTACCCAAAATGCTTACTCCACAAATGGCTTGGGCAAAAGTTTCCACCGTTCTCGCTCATTCGCTCGCTTGCTGGCAAAGACTCGCAACAGACCATTTATCATCGTGACTGGCGGTATCAGGCGGCCAGACTTAAAGTTTATTCGACAACGTTCCGTACAGTGCACGGTAATGTATAGTGCCGGTGCCTCAAACCTGCGCTGGAGTGAAGTCCAAACGGAGGAATATTGACAAAATAAGCAATTTAAAAAAAAGCTCACGATACAAACAGCTCAAGGTGAAAGCGTGTTTGTGAAACTCATTGGCCTCCATTCGAATGTAGCCTTCGGAGCAACTCAATCTAGCCCTTAACTCATTGTTCACCTTGATGGCAGGCACAAGATCGTGCCACATGCCAAGGGAATGAAGTAAACGACAATAGCACACTACCCCCTCCGTGACGTGACGGAGATATTCTGACATCATCGATTGACAGCGCTGTTACTGCAGATACTGCGAGTCAGCGACCAGTGAACCTGTCACCGAGCGAACCGGATGGCAATTGTCTATCGACGTTGACGTTGGACAATGCAATCATCCTCAGCCTCAACAGCCGCACCAGCATTGGCCCCAGGTCCATTTCCGGTAGAGCTCTGGGCCGGTCGGCGCATTGATGCTGTGAATTGAACCGTCTCCATTGCCGACACTTTTATTAACTGTACTGTATCACCAATAGATACCAGCTATCAGCTATTGTTTCACTCCGATCGTTCGCTTTGTCCGCCTTCCCGCCTACTTCACCTTAGCCGTTGAGTTCTGCCCTTTTATCACTCTATCGAGGACGAGAGACCGACCGAGTCATGGGGGACGTTAGTAGGGCTGCTGTAAACCCGTAGCATCGGTTAATCATCGATAA
This sequence comes from Anopheles darlingi, assembly GCF_943734745.1. Taxonomy (NCBI): domain Eukaryota; kingdom Metazoa; phylum Arthropoda; class Insecta; order Diptera; family Culicidae; genus Anopheles; species Anopheles darlingi. Next base: position 51,676,595 of record NC_064875.1, read on the forward strand.
GCTATCAGCACTGTATCATTACCCTACGGGCTGGCTGGCTGGCTGGCTGGCGACTGGCCTTACCATCGCAGCATGATATACTCTTCCCGCAAACTCCCATAATTACTCCACGAGCGTCTCTATCATCCCTAGGCCCTTGTGTTTCGCATACACCGGTAGTCGCTTCGTCATTCGAACGTTAAGCTTTGCGATATAGCGTGGGCATGCCGTGTAGGGTAGGCTCTTGGATTAGCTAGTCTAGCTAGCATCCGGAACCTTCTACGGATGCTGCTGCTACGAGATAATTAATAACCGTTACGTGCCGTTGTTAATACTCCATTGTTATTGCAGTACGCGTGGTGCTGGTCGTATTACAAGAGAGGCTGGCGCTTGACAATGACGACGCCGACGACAACGACGACGATGACGACAACGACAATGACAACAAAAACTCCCCAGCCAACCACA
>NC_064875.1:51679541-51684541 GCF_943734745.1 Anopheles darlingi
TCTCCAGAACTTCCACGAGTGGTTCGAACCGGCCGTCCAGCGCTGGATATCGGTCAGCAAAACCAAAGCGATCCAGCGCATTAAGGCGGCCGTGAACGTGGATCAGGTGTGCGAGGGTGAGCGTATCGTCCGGCACAGTACTTCGTCCATCGATACGGCCTCCTGCTTTTACCAGATCCGCGAATTCTGGAAGAACCTGGCCTGGCCGGACCACAGTTCGGCCGCACACTACGAAACGCTCATCATCGATCTGGTCTGCACCACGGCCAACGTTTACTCCGATCTGATCCACCAGGGGCTAGCGGACAGCGGTGGTTCCGGGTACTACGACAAGCAAAACCAGCAACAGCAAAACGCCGCCCGCTCGACGGACGAGCTGTGCGTGATCGTCAACAATCTCGAGTACGTGCGCCGAGGTTTGGCCGAGTTTCACCCGGAAACGCACCAACTGCCGGAGAATGCGGAAACCCTGCTCGACAATACGATCGCCCAGCTCGAGGCAAAGGCGGACCGTGTCCTCACGAAGCTAACCGCCTCGATGCAGGCCCCACTACAGAAATCGGTGTTCCATCTGGCCTGGTCACCGGACTCGCTCCCGGCGAACCAAGCCGTAATGCCACTGCTAGAGTATCTCGATTCCCATCTGGCGACGCTCAACGTAACGCTCCTATCGCAGAACTTTTACCGCGCCATGACGCTCATCTGGAACAGTGTGCTGACGGAGTTCGCGAAGCAAATGGATGCCGGCGGTGAGGGTGAAAAGCCGACCAACTTCCATGACCGCATGTACGGTGCGCTACAGCTGCTGGGCGAGTTCTTTAACGCCGAAGGTCTCGGTTTGCCACCGGAGATCCTGCACAGCGATACGTTCTGGCGCGTGGAGCAGCGGCTGCAGTACCACAAGACCGATACCGACCATCTGATCGATCTGTTCTACATGCAGCGGCTGCAGGAGCAGCTTAACACGGGTGGACCGACACCGCTGGGGACACTGTCGGTGAAGGCGTACTTCAACCATGATTCCCTGTGCGTCGAGATACTGCACGCCAAGGACGTGATTCCGCTCGATCCGAATGGTTTCAGCGATCCGTTCGTCATTGTGGAGCTTATGCCAAGGCGTGTGTTCTCGCACTGCTCGGAGCAGCAAACGAACGTACACAAGGTAGGTACACGCCAGTGTCGGTACGAGCTGTATGCTCAGCGTAATCCTCTGGCCACGATAAACGTCTAAATCCCATAAACGGCCCATTACCGCTACCGGTATTACTTCGGTGCAATTAGCCGTACTAAAACGGCGTACCATTCAATTCAACTCAACTCACTACTCCATTACCAGAGGTACCAACGCAGACACACCAGACTAGCTGGTCTGATATATTCCCGGCGAATCCCTCCCTGGTAATCCTCTTAGCTATGCCTGCTACTTTCAATTGCCAGTCATCGGAGCTGCCTGAAGGGCTTTGACTGTTTTTGACGACACACAACTTTTCAATCGATTCACCTGACCTGGTGCCTGCTGCCCTTTCCTAGTTTCCTATACACGGTTCAGTAATTCCAGTAACTAAATCCAGACTGACAGAACGGCGGCACAGTAGTGGTGTGTGAGTTTCTGAGCACATCTGAACGTGTTTGGAATACACACGCTCATCACGTATTGATCACTTTTCGGCCGCCACTCGCTCGCACTATAGTCACAGCCCTCACTAGCAGCTAATAACCTGCAATCCGCTTGTTACGCTCCATCGGCATCGCCCCTTGTTCGTTACAGAAAACGCTCAACCCGGTGTTTGACGAGTGTTTCGAGTTCTCCGTCACCCAGGAGCAGTGCCAGGTGGAGGCCGCCATGATTGTGTTCACCGTAATGGATCACGACGTGCTGACGGCGAACGATTTCGCGGGCGAAGCCTTCCTCGCGCTGACCAACATTCCCGGGGTGGCGTCCAACTTTAACATGAACAGTATCGACAACTTCAACAGCCTGGCACCGATCGAGCTGCCACTGCTCGAGATGAAGGATAAAAGTAAGTCTCTGAGTCGATGATGATCGGTTCCTGGTTAACCGATTGTTTCGCTTTTCTTCCCACTATCTCTATCCAACCTACAGATCATCCCATACTGCAGATCCTAGAAGGACGAGTCAACGATAAGAACGCGATGGACTTTTTGCGTAAACAGAAGGCCCGTGTCGTGGGTTAAGCACAGCCGTGGGCTTCATATTGTAACGTTTTTCAACGAATTACGACGACAACACAATCACCACACAAATTACAACACACCTGCAGCTCACCTCTTCTGCTTTACCGAACAAAAAAAACCACCGGATCTCACCAACTCCCCCCCCGGGTGAGCCAAGACGGTGCTCCACGCATCCTTACACTCTCGCCGTTGGACATCTTAACTAGCCAACTATTGCCTTCCTGCACGTGTAGCACTTCAAATGAAACGAGTGCTCGGGTACTCGCATACACTTTAAGATTAATGTACATAGAGAGCTCAGGTCAGCAGATCACGCGCTAACCTGCAACTGCTGGTTGCAAAAGGATCTTACCCAGCGGTGACGGAGCAAGTTCCATTCCAGTTATTAGCACAATCATAGAATGATAATCCATCGGATGCATTTGCTGTAGGTGCAGGTGTGCGTCCTAGGCGAACTCATACTCAAAAAACTTATCGAAACACGAACAACCACCCTTCTTCTCTACTAAACCTCCCTCTCAACCAGTAGTAGCACGCTCATTGATGATAACGGAAGCAACAACTACTAGCAGACTATCGTAGCCTTTTTTCTAGCCAACTTTATATACAATAATGGTAGCTCTCGCGATCTTCTGCGAACCCCGTTGGCGAAGCTCATCACTTCGGTATCGGTGGCAGAATGGATGGAAGAATCAATCATCAATCAATGGCAAAAGGATCTCTCGCGAGAACGTATGTGAGTGTATGTGTGTGTGTCTGTGTGTTTGTGCGTGCGCGATGGAATGAGTGACTGGCCACCAGAACAAACAGTATTTTGTGAATATTCTATTGCGTCTAGAGGTACGGTCGGATCGAATGTACGCGTGTGCCCTCGTGTATGACTGAGTTTGTGAGCATGAGTGCGTGCATGTGTTTGAGGGCCAGCGAGCGTTAACTTTTAAGCTGTAAATTTTCACAAACTGCAGATATTTTCTTATGAATGAATAATGACTACTAGAAAGCCGCCGGACGCATTGCCACGTCGCAAGACGGAAACGGTTTTTCGATAAGAAACCGGCGCACTCTCTATCACTCTCTGTCTCTCTTTCTCTTTCTCTTTCTCTCTCTCTCTTCTCTCTACCTTCTCCATCCTTGCTCCACCCACCTTTACACTCATCCCCACACTACACCCCTACCCCTGTGCTATCAGAGGGTACCACTCTCTCTACCATCACTCTACCACTATCCGGTCTGACCACCATTTTCTACTTCTCCCTACTAGTTACTGTACAAAGGGTACACACAATCTTGGGATGAACTTTACCGTAGAAATAACCTAGCGAGAGTCGAGACATCGAGTATCGTATCGGCCATATAGCTGTGTAGCTGTGACTGGTAATTAATGTGTGTGTGTGTGTGTTTATATGCGTAGCAAGGTAGAACAAGAACAGGAATTTCGTGGCTAACGAGCGCTTTCGCTAGGCGCCTTCGAAGTATTGGATTTGTTAGTAAGGAATTGATTCCATTTTCAGTGCAGAGATACGCACTTGTTACTTGGTTGGTGCTAGTTCTACGTTAGTGTGTCTGTTGATCACTTTGTTAATATGTTGTGCCGGATGTGCATGGTAAAACCGTTTATTCGATTCCAGTGTTCAATCATCGCTTATCTCTTACTAAAATGACGCGATCGTGTTGTAGTGAATCATATTGTTATTCGAATTTTCTCGCAAAACCTGAACATAAAGTGCGCGCGCTTGGTATGTCATGTTGTCTACTTGCTTGCGAGCTAGTTGGGCACATTTCCAACAATACGGGTAAACTATCGTTTAGCTTTTTCCGATCGAGCCTCGGTTTCGCTGCGTCTGCGTTCAAATGATCATTTTGCCAGATTGATAAAACTGTAAACAAGCTCATCCATCAACTGCTCCTACTCCTAAACGGAGACACAGTCAACCAAAGGCCGGCGACCGATGCCGAATGCATAATCACAATCCATACTCAACAGAAAGATAGTAAATGTCGAGCTTAGATGTGCTAAACCAATAATAGTTACAAAATGCAAACTAAAAACAAAACCATGAGTAGCTTGTATAGGCTACTGCGATCTACGAGCCGCTGACTATGCTGCTCGCAGGATCATCAATGCACTGGAAACCGGCTTTACTCGTACTAAGCAGTGTGCGTGCACGGCTGCACGCGCAGCGGCAGGCATTGGGGGTACTGGTGGTGAGATTCGTTGAGATAACGCACGGTTGTACATTCACTATCTCGCTATCCCACTAGCTAGCTATCACTGGCGGCCCTTCCCTCGCTTTTCGCGCCGCCGTGTTGCTAAAAGCATAAGAATCCCACATTGCCACCTCTGACAAGCTTTAATGTGCGAGTGCGAGCCCCCTAGGCGTTAACTCACTCGCAGCAGAAAAACACTTTCAAAACCAAACGAAAAACCAAAGCGATAACTAATAAGTGTATCATTTCTCGATGTACCTTAAGAAGCCGGATGAACCGCAACTGGTCTCATCGATGGTGTGGTAGCGGTCAGCGGTAGTGGCGGCTGCGGAAGCGCACTCTAGGCTTCTCTTTCGCATCTTTTCACTCTATAAAGCGTGCTGCTAGCACAGTGAAAGTGCCGTTAGGGTTGCTACCACTCTGCGGCTTCGTTTTTAATCATATTTTTACCAATGAACAACATTATGCTGATCGAACAAAGATAGGTTCTCTCCAAGATAGAAGGATAAGAAGCGACGACCGAAGGTGTGATTTTGTAATGATAAACTAACGGAGGGAGGGGCTCATTCACCTCGTGTACCATTAGCACAAAATTC
>NC_064875.1:51699541-51714541 GCF_943734745.1 Anopheles darlingi
TTACAGAGAGACAACGTTGTTTTTTGTGAGCTCAACCAAAACATCATCAAACGCAGTCGCCTGCGATGGACATGAAATTGGACGATAAAACGGGAATGATGGTTTACCAAAAAAAGAGGGTATTCATCGTGCCATTGCATGGTTTAATTGAATAATTATTGGTATGCTCGTGACCGTGGGTTTCCGCTGTCCCCGTTAATGACGGATTGGGTTCAATGAACGCCGGGGACAATGCACAGTACGCGACATGGCGAACAGAACGGTCGTTAAAAAAATAGTAAAAAGCCAATTGTATGACGCACCAGCCTTCTGATCTTTGTTACTTTTCTCCCTAACCAGAGCAGAGCACCATGATTCTGCGGATCGCTTTTCCCACGATCGCCGCGTTGCTATGCCTAGTAATCCGGACGGTTAGCGCGCAATCCTGTTGTGAATCGTACTGCTACAACAATGATCTCGAGCGCAAACAGGTGCAACACTTTGCCACTAAAACCGCTTATGAGGTCATCCGTGTTCCGGACACCGATAAGCAACATATCGTGCCGAGTAAGTCAGGGATGGACGGGGTTGATCATAACTTCGCTTGCCTCATCACATGCGATTTCCACAGATTGTCGCCCGGTTAAGTTCTGGGCCCTTAATCGTCATGGTACCCGACTACCATCCAAGGGAGACGTCCTAAACTGGCCAAAGCAGTTGAAACTGGTGAGTAGAGGGGCTTCGTTGGTTTCTGCTAAGTCTAATACAGTGGCTAATCGTCATTCGCATTATAGCTACAGGATGCCATACTGGAGAACTACTTCACGCGCCGCACACTGCCGGACAATGGACGGATGTGTGAGGAAGATCTGGAGTTACTGCGACGGTGGAGCTGGAACCCGAATATTACGGAACAGTACGAATCGGTTCTGACGACGGCCGGGTGGGATGAGGTGAAGTACTTTGCCCAGCGTACCAAGGAACGCTACTGGGAGATCTTTGGCCCGACGTATGAGCCCTCGAAATACCACGTAAGTGATCCCCGGTCCCAGATCCCCTTTAGCTGGATGGATTCAACTATCATGATCCCGATCCACTTTGCAGTTCCGCTACACCAAAACCCAGCGAACGGAGGCAAGCTTCAAGGCATTCGTGGAAGGTTTGTTTGGGACGGAGGAATCGAAACGTGTGCAACCGGAACCGGCCACCTCGCCGGATAGGCTGTTGCGTCCCTACGATGATTGTGAGGACTACCAGAACAATAAGGCACGCGAGGAACGGGACGAGAATGGCGAGGCAAACAAGTTCCTTCGTACACCCGTTTATACCAGTGCGGTTTGGGACATTTCGCAGCGGTTAGGCTTCCGGCATAATTTGAGCAGTGAGCAGATCGATGCCATGTGGGGAATTTGCCGATTCGAGCAGGCTTGGTTCCTCTCCAGGCCAAGCCCCTTCTGTGCCGCGTTTACGGAGGAGCAGGTCCGTGTGCTTGAGTACAGGGAGGATCTGGAGTACTACTATAGTAACAGTTACGGTTACGAGCACGCACCGAACCTTGCCTGTCACGTGGCGGCCGACATGCTGAAGCATCTTGAGCCGGTCGGCGAACCGACGGTGGTGTCGTACTTTGCGCATGATGCCGCCATTCAGCTGCTGCTGGCCGCACTCGGTGCGAAGCGGGACAGTGTTCCGTTGCGGGCCGATAACTATGCTACGATGCGCAACCGTCAATATACTTCGAGCGATATACCTTTCGGTTCCAACATAGCCGCCGTCAAGTATCAGTAAGTATTAGCGTTGTGGGTGGATTCGTGAGTATCTGGACACTAATGAGTTGTACTCTTCGGAACAAAACCAGGTGCACCGAGCCACAGGAACCGGTGAAGGTGATCTTTTTCCTCAACGAAAAGCCCATTATGCTTGACTGGTGCCGGGTGGGGCTCTGCAACTGGTCCGACGTGAAGCGCCAGTACCAAAGATTCCGCGAAGGCAACTGTGACCAGTTGTACTGCCACGGAAGCGGTGCGTCCGGTATGAGGGTTTCGTTTGCTCTGCTGCTGCTGATCAGTGTCCAAGCGGTGTCATGGATACGTCGGCTTTGAGACGGCATGGCCGAAAATAAAGTATTAAGCCAATTCCACACATAAATAGCCACTCTAGTTCTAGAATCAAGGGACTCATCAAGACGGAGAGAAGCAGGCCACGACAAAAGTATACTTTTACACAATTTAGATAGAACTGGTGGAGCGGAAGTTGTGCAACAGTAAAGTGTACTAACTTTGTGTGATTGAGTGTCGCTATATTTCGAAGTAGACTATTTGAAACAGTCACTAGAACACTGTAAACGATCAACGGGTTGGAGGTATTCTCAAGATTTTCAGTATGTCTTGTGTTGTTGCATAAAGCCCAATGCCTTCTTCGATTGATTTCTGGATTGAGGTGCAGTAAATGCGCAGCGGATAAAGCGAAAATCTGTTCCGGTTCTGTTAACCGGTCAAAAAGGATACATCCCAAGGCCCGGTGCAACGAAGGAAACATAATCTGTTGAACAAAACTATGACGAAGAACTACGAGAAACCTTTCACAAACACAACGAGCGGTAAGTAAATTGATCGCATATCGCCGTAAATTTCTACTTCATCTCAGGATAGGGTGCGAAGATGTTGCTCGCTTTGGTGATCGCTTTCGGGACGGCGCTGAAAGACGAGACAGAGAAAATGCAAATGTAGTGGGTCAGATGCGCCCTTCATTGGGTACCGAAAGAATGAGGACGCAAGATTACCGGAAGAATAAGGATGATCCACGTTTGTGCTCGTTGGTCGCGCGCAGCTTGGCATAGCAATCCTTCCAGTTGATGTAGTTGTCCATCAGCGGCAGATTGCCGGCTTTTAGTCTGCGGTCGTTACGCAACGATATGATGTATTCATTAGAAAAGTACGTGAAACGATTATCCCCGAGCATCAATTACCTGGATCCATTTACAATCATACAGGTCGAAACGACGTGGTATGGGTACAATAGGCTGCTGACGGTGAAATGACTGAGCGTGTTCAGGTTATTACGGCTTGATTCTCCTTCCACGATGGTGGCACTGAGCAGATAGGTGAGCGTGCTGCCAATCAGCACACAGCCCAAATCGCACACCAACCTTGGGATCAAACCAGAAAAGAATCCAGCCACCCCTTCCGTCTTCCAGATCTCCTTGATCGAAGCTACCAATCCGGTGTAAATGCGCTCCCTGCCCACGAACTGTGCCATCATGCGTATGGAAATGACATAGAAGGGCTGCGAAATGACCACTCCCGTCGAGTGGACCACCAGATTCCGCTTCAGGTTCATTACAAATTCCATCTTCAGCAGATGGCGGTCATCGTTGTAACTCAGGCGACCGGTGTCCTTCCTTTTGGGAGGCTCGAGGTATCCGAGACGGTCGGCCAGAACCCCACCGTAGTACGAGCTGAGGAAGTTCCCGACGAGCCTAGCACTGAGCCCGCGAAAACATCCGAAGAATCCATCGACGCTCTTGATGTAGCCCGCTGCAACGAATGGTGTGCGGTTACCAGAACAGATTTGCTTATTCACCCTGCGGACACTTACCATACTGGAAAACGTTCGGCAGCATAAGACGTCGTTCGCCAAACAGCGTACGGCCTGGCCGCGGTGCTATCGGTTCGTAACCGATCTGCGGAGGAGGAGGCAGATGAGGTAGATAAGATAGAAGCCGATTATCGTCCTAGAAAATGATTCCCCTACCTGGATGAGCGTTTTAGCATATTCGAGCGGATAAAGAGCCGTGGTACAGGCAACCCGCAACAAAAACTGCATATCTTGAGTAATTTGCCACTCCGGGTCGGACGACCCGGCATCTCGCTCTCCCCCGCTTCCGCCAATGTAGAACGCAGACTGCACATTTTCACGATCCTGGTCTCTCAGGACTTGCCGGAGTTCCTCCATTGTGGACTCGTCGCAAACACCTTTGACCTGCGGATTTTACGGATTACTGATTTTCTGGAATGGCCTGATAATATTCCGTCTCGCACACCACCTTGCCGCACCTTTTCCAGCGGTGTGAACCTTCACGATGAAGCCTTCGACACACTGAATGCGGATCAAAACGTTACGAACGTTACGTCCCTATAGCGACGAGCCGCATCTTTCGTTACGTGCCGTTCCGCATTCAGTGTGTGGAGGGCTTATTTGTTTACAACGAGAAGATAGCCTTTTTAGTGACGTTCAAGAGAGAGCGCCGCGCCATGATAAAGCCTGCCATACATAGCATGCGTTACTTGCGGCCACTTTGTGACCTGCCGCAAGTAGCGCATGTCATGTGTGACAGCCTTAAAGTGGAAAGTCGTCGTCTTTGATAAAAAATGCGAAAGGGTTGTCCTTAAGTTATCTGTGTCTTTCGCGTTGCGCTCTCCGGCAGCAGATTCTGGCAGGATGATCCACCTTACGGGGCAGAATTACTCCTCCAAGGAGATCATACAGAACATCTTTTCGCCGATGGTCGGCGCTATCGTATCGCAGCAGGCCGAGGAACTTTGCCAGAAGAACAATCTCACTTTTGTGGAGCTGCTGCAGCCATTTCTGCGCCTTTCTTCGGATGGTTTGTGTTTCGATGGTCCTCTGTCCCACGGCTGGTGCCAACTATTCACGATTCTTTCACGGTTTTTATTACAGCGCACTTTCGCGATGTGGCCGGTACGAGCGTGTCGATCAAGGGGCTGCGGATTAACGTGGTGGACGTGAACTGGCGCCCTCCGCAGGCAATACTGGCCAAAAAGATGCTCAGCGAAGCGGTCACGTCGGCTAGTGGTGCTGGTGGAGAAAAGACGAAAGCGATCAAGCTTGACGACAGTACGTTCGTGGATATTCCGATCGCAGAGCCGTGGTTTGAGCAGTGGCGTGAAACCTTCCTGACCGTCCAGTTCCCGGCGGATCATGAGTTCACGCGGCATCTGCTCTGCTCGCTGATCGTTGTATCGAGCATTGATCCGAATCCGCTCGAGACGGCCACCCAGCTGACGAAGAAGATACAGATGATGCAGAGCATAACGCCACCCCGCCTGCCGAAGTGGTTCTCGAACGATGCCCTGAACTGCTACGTGATGCTGCACGATGGATGCTCGGGTGATATTGGAAAGTATGTCCGTTCGGTTGTAAATATGCCTACTCTCAGTAACTAATTATGGAGTTTGCTACTTTCTAGGGCACAGCAGGCCTTCGAAGGACTGAAGTCATGCTACGGCGAACACAAGTGCTTCCTGCTGAAGATCAACTCCCACAGCGGACCGCCGGTGGCCGATAGTCCCGATCCGTGGATACGATTTCTGAAGAAACATCAACGATCTGAGATGGGAAGTGCGAGCGATGCCGACAGTGCACCGAAAACGCCGCAGGATATGGGTGCGGTCACGGGAATGCCAACGACGGTAGTGCAATCTTCCAATTTGCTCATCCACGGTGGTGGTGGCGGTGGTAGTAGTGGAGGCAGCACTTCGGACACACCACCATCGGGCATTGTGGTCGGTGAGGTGATCGCTCACCCGCTCAGTCCTATGCAGGAAACGGGTATAGAGATACAGGAAACATCCAGCCTAACATCCAGCATCGACAGTCTATCGCTACAACCGATCAACCCGAACGTATGGCCAGCCGAGAGCGACATTGAGGTAACGCGTGGTGCCTTCCTTACGTCGGAAGATCTGGAAACGTTGAAGCACTTTGTGCAAGACTTTGCAGTTCGTGCGCTGATACCGTACGTAGAGCGCTTGGTGGGTGTGTTGAACGATTCGGTAAGTAGCGGCGCTGAATGGTTTCTACAGTTGCATCGAAACTATTGATTGACTATACCGCTCGATCGCTTTTGTAGATCTCCAACAAGAAGGGTGTTAGCCGTTCGCTGTTGAGTGCCACCAAGCGATGGTTCGTGACGAACAAACCGGGCGTCAACACGAACCAGAATGCCGTCGTATATACGAATGAGTCAACCGAGTTGCAGACACGCAAGCTGGGCGATCTGTACTTTATGTTTTGTCACTATTCGCTCGCCTTCCAGGCGTATCATCAGGCGAAGCGTGACTTTAATGCCGATTCCGCTTGGCAATACTATGCCGGGGCGCTCGAGATGGCCGCGCTGGCGGCGTACATGCAGGGTACGGCTAACCGGAAAACTTACGACTACATGGAAGAAGCCATCCAGACCTACCTGAACAGCTGCAAGTTGCCCCAGTTTGCGACACGCGCCACACTGCTCTCGATGGAGTGTCTTAAGGGCGCTCGATTGTACAGTGAGGCCGCGAAGCAGCTGATCCGGATGACAAGCGAAGATTCCGACCTACGATCTGCGTTATTGCTCGAGCAGGCTTCGTATTGTTTTCTGCTGGCTACGCCACCACAGTACCACAAGTATGCGCTGCATTGTGTCCTGGCGGGCCACCGGTTTGCGAAGGTTGGCCAACGGAAACACTCGTTCCGTACGTACAAGCAAGCGTATCAGGTGTTCGAGAAGCGCGGCTGGAGCTTGGCTGAGGATCACATCCAATATACGATCGGACGGCAGGCATCGAACTTGAAGAAGCTAGACGAAGCCAGTAACTGCTTGGCGCATTTGCTGCGCCCATCCAGCATGCAAACTGCCGCCCAACAGACACTCTTTTTGCGGGAGTATCTGAGCACCAAAAGGGCGCTGCAAGGGAAGGGTGATGGCACGGGAGTGGCAGACATTCCCTCGATTACGCTACCGAGGATAGTGCAACAGCTGACGAAGGTGTTGGTCACTTCGCCACCACCGGTGTCCAATCCACTGCATGTGGCGGCCACCAATCTTAGCATTACGGTAAGAACTTATGGCAAAGATAATAGTTTATCGAAGTTGCATTTCATTTCTCTTCTTTTCCCTTGTAGTCGCCGCTGTCGAAGGAAAATATTTGGAACAAGATGGAGGAGATGCTTGTGCAGAGTGCGTCCGAACGACCGGTCATGGTGTTCCGCCCATCCCGTTCTCTCTTTTCCAGTGAATCGCCGGCAACGGAAAATCCGCGCTCCGTCCACGGTGAACCAATCGAGGTGGCGTTCAGCCTCGAGAACATGATCAAACCACCGATCCTATTCGAGAATGTCAATCTGTTGTGGGAGTTCCGGCGTGAATCGGGCGAAATCTTTACCAACCGACCGCTGTTTCTCGGTGAGATTGGGTTGGAGGAGCGTTCGGAAATCGAGAACGTGGTCGCGACTAGTTTCGTTGCGCTGGTCACGTTCGGCGAGCATGAAACCAAGCAGCTGGTTCTGAAGCTAACGCCCCGCAGCACTGGACAGCTACGGATACTGGGTATCGTTGGGAAGATTTCAGCCGCTCCACCAACACCACCAACGGGAGGTGGCCTAACGGGGGCGGCCGATACACCATCGCTTTGGGGCAAGCAACTGTTCGAAACTCTCCCTATAAGGCAAGCCAGCGTGGTGGGATCGAACGCTAAAGCGGTACAGTTTGATCGGAAGCTTGAGATCGAGATATTGCCACCGGCACCTGCACTGCACGTTAGCTTTAGCCGGGCACCGTCCGAAGTGGTAGCCGGAGAGATCATTCCGATCAGGATGAACCTAACGAATGCGGGCGTCAGTGGGCTGAATGATATCTACGTCTGTATCGATAATCCGCGGTACGTGCTGATCGATACGAGTGCTGCGGCCGACATACCGCTATCGATCCGGCGCGATCTGTACAATCTGGCGAACGAGAATGTGGGTCGCGATCGGGAGGCCCGGAAGCAGTACGTTTGTCGGTTGTTCCGCGATCCCGAAGAGAACTGTATCAACCCGAATCAGACGCGAACGGTCACCATTTGGTTGCAGGCGCCGTACACGAAGGGACCGAAGGATGTGAAGCTGATGTTGTACTACGCCATGCCATCAGATTATCCGAAGTTGAAGTAAGTGCTGATGAGCGGATAGTAGATGCAGATAATCGAATAATGAATTCCGTTCCAGACACCGTCTTATTCGGCACACGTGGAATTTCAACGTCAACGATTCACTGCTAGTGGACGCCAACTGTAACATCAGCAATCCGGTGAAGCGTGAGCTGGGCATCGATGTGAACGTAAAGAACCTAAATCAAGTGCACCATCCACTGATGACAGAAATCACGGTGAACGATCTCTATCTTTACTGTTCCACTTATAAGCTCCATCAGCAGAAGATTATCTGTGAGTATCCGCTCTTGGGGAATGTACTAACGACTTCGGTCTGTGCAACGAAGAATCATTTTGTATTCTACTTTTCTAGTTATCGAAACACCAGGCCATGTCAAGCTACAAGCTGGCAATGGGTTAAAGACGAATGAAACTCTCAGCCTTCGGTGCAATCTTCAGCGTCGTCCGACCGATGTGGCGTTTGGTGGAGGCTTCCAGCAATATGTATCCGATAAGCTTTCCTCGATATCGGTACGTGGCATGGAGAGCGAAGCGAGAGCATCTTTACCCTCCTTGGCGGCTGTCGGTAGCTTCCTTATGAAGCACGAGACGAAGTACATTCGCGTGTATGAGCCCGGTAGCAACGAGGAGTTCAACCAGATCGTCAATCAGCACGATCGTCACATGACACTCGCCGTGAGCTGGTCGGCCACGATCAACGATAATGGAGCAACGCGCACGGCCTATGGACAACACTTTGTGCAGCTGCGAAACCTTTATGATTCGTACGTGTTCGAATTGTGATGTATGAAAGGAATAGCCATTTCACCATTTTTCCTGTCCTTGTCCCTTGTTACAGTGTCTTCTGCCCACCGTCGGAGCGGCTGCAGCAAATCACGTTCACTGGTCAGTCGGAAGTGTACGGTATATACGAGGACTTGGAAAAGGTTATTCCGGCGGAGAATACTGATATCGATGTTGGATGGGGCATTAACAATAGGTGGGTAAAGGTGCACGGTGTGTGTCGTGAAGTTGATTAATTCTTTTGGAATTTGCCTTTTTTCTTTCATTTTGATAACTCTAGCTTTGTGGCGCAAAGATGTTTCCTGGAGGAGAGCTTCCAAACCGTAGAGCTGAAGGCATAGAATAATTCCATATTATTAGTTCCAAAATTCCAAACGGAAGCAAAATAAATCAATTTTAATCTTATCTCTTATGCCATCATTGATGACTAAATAATGATTTAAAACATACTTATTTGTTATAGGAAACCAAATCAGGATTTTTTTAAAAGTTTATTGAATGCACGCGAATCTTTTGGAATACTTACTGGTTAATATACAATGTACGAACTAATTCGAAGCACAACACTGTACATTTGCAGCACCTTGGAGCGCTAGATGTAGTATATGTGCTGGTATACCATGGTAACTCACTCTCCTGTGCTCACGCACTCAGCCATCGGTAATAAGATTGTCGTCTAGGTTCAAAAATCTCGCGGGTAGCGGCGAAAGATAAATTGATATTTACCCCTACAGCCAGCGCATACGGGTGCTCATACCAAGTTCAACCACGGTCGTGGTCAGGCAGTTCTCTCGTTCTCTGGTTTTGTCTCTCTGTTTGAGCGGTAGCATCGCTGCTAGCGTAACCCAGGTCGGGGTTCGCGCATGGTCGGAACCGTCGTCCATCCATTCTGGTGAAGTTTTGCTCAAGGGCGCTTCACGCTTGCCTCCTGTGGCCAGTGTTCTAGGGCATCGAGCAAGCATAATTTTGCTTCCGGTTGTCCACCGTGCAGTGTTGTTTTCCAAATTGTGTTCCGTGACACGCTTTTCCTCATCAAGATGATGCTTAAACAGCTCGGTAGCCAAGTTTTGCTCCGTTCCTGCCAACGTGTGCCGACGAGTAAGTGTACTGGGGTGGTGTACCGGTGTAGCCGAAATCGATCGATTACAGAATTCCTTTACGTTTCTATCTCTACATCCGCAGTATGCCGCACGTTTGCCGCCGTTCCACAGGTCGAACCGGTTGGACCATCGCTCCAAACCGAGGTACCTGGACCGAAATCGAAGGCGTTGATGCAGCAGCTCAATCAGCTGCAGGTACGTGCACCGAGAGGCGTATTGTTGCAGCTGTCCCCGGGTTCACGTTAGTTGACTGTGATTGCGTGCGCACGGTCTCAGTTTCCGTTATTTCGTTAGCGTGGCTGCAGAACACACCCTTCAGAACGTTCGCTTCATGCCGCGAGACAATTGATATCAATTGAAGCGAATTGGTTTCAATGAACCGAACCGCCGGCGGGCCGACACGATGCCCGCGGATTGATGGAACCACACCATCCAACACGCGCCAAGGGTGCTTAGGTCGTGGATCCGGCCTCTACAAGAAATGGCGACGTTAACGGCACCACATGCTAGCACCGATGCAAGTGATAGCAGCCCGGGAGGGGGTGTGTTAAATTTTAAGCCGACCAAGCCATGTCGGATCACCGGATTTTTTATAAATAACTTCGCACAAACTTCTTACGGTGGCGCGTGTGTGTGATGGCGCCTGGTCAGAACGAGTGCGTCTCTTGCGACCCATCGCGAGAGGCCAGTCAATGGTTCCCTGACCTGTGCTGCCACGGGGCGGCAGATTTATGACCTCGACGGCATCGCGATCGTTCAGAGAGAGGTGCGGACTTGAACTTGAACGCCGAGGGGGTTTATTTTGGGGTTTTGAGGGGTTTTCGTGGGGCGATTTATGGTTCTCGAGTTGTGTTTAACTTTCGCTCTTTTTCGATCTGCTTTTCGGTGACGACGACGATGACAATGGCGTGACGCGTATTCTTGGCCTCGGATTGCATCAGAATGCTGGTTCCGTGCAGATGTTCGTGGACTATGACAAATCGTACGGAAACTACCTGCAGGACGTCGATGGTAATGTGCTGCTCGACATCTACACGCAGATCTCTTCGGTGCCACTCGGGTACAATCATCGCGAGCTGCTGAAGGTGTTCCAGAATGATCACAATCTTTCCAGTAAGTATCCCGATCACGACGGTTTCTTCGATTGATTCGAAGATTGATCAAAAATCAAGATTATTCGAAAAACAAACAAAGAGAATGAGCAACGGAGGGCCGAATATTCAAGTTAATTATTCTTGACGGTGGTTACTGGCCACCGTTGGTCGCTTACGATAAGATAGCAAACCGTTCATTGTATTTTTGGGAATGGCAGACAAAAGGTGGCGAACATCAAGCCACCCTGAGCCGGTCTGGCTTGCCGCCATCAAGATATAGATACTAGGTGCATTCGCGAGCGCGTTATCATTTCATTTGGTCGCGTGGCTGTGAGACGAGATAGTGCAACTAGATGCGCGGACTGGCCGATACTTTTCGCAGATTGATAAGGTCAGAGCGGCACTGGCAGGTGTGGCTCGTTAGTGACAACTTGGAAATCATTGCTGAAGGTTAGGGTATTCTGCTCGTTGCTGGGCGACAATGATCGATCATGGAGGTGCACATGGAGGACCATGGAGGACCAGACATTTCGAATGAATGGCGATATTGATGATGGTGTTAGGATCTTTTCAAAGTGCGCAAATTTGTGATAATCTATTTCCATAATTATGCGTAATTTTAAACATTCTGCAAACAAGTTCTACTTGAAGGACGACGCTCACTTTGATTCTTTTTCTTTAGCTCTCATCAACCGCCCAGCGTTGGGCGTGTTTCCCGGTGAGGATTGGCCAGCCCGGCTGCAAAATGTGCTGATGTCCGTTGCTCCGGTCGGTTTGGATCACGTCACCACCATGATGTGTGGTTCATGCTCTAATGAAAATGCCTTCAAGAACATCTTCATCTGGTAAGACATCCATCCCAACCAAGCTTTTGTTGCCCTCACTAATGCATTCTTTGCCCTTTTCACAAAAAAGGTACCAAAAGAAGCAGCGCGGTGAGGCGACACCGTTCTCGGAGCAGGAGATGCAATCGTGCATGGTTAACCAGTCACCGGGTGCCCCGAAACTGAGCATACTGAGCTTCCACGGTGCTTTCCATGGTCGGACGCTGGGCTGCCTGTCGACGACGCACTCGAAGTACATCCACAAGATCGATGTACCGTCGTTTGATTGGCCGATCGCACCCTTCCCCAAGTATCGCTACCCACTCGAGGAGAATGTGCGCGAGAATGCACAGGAGGATGCGCGGTGCCTGGCGGAAGTCGAACGATTGATCGACCTGTACGCCAAGCGAGGCATTCCGGTGGCGGGCATCATCGTGGAACCGATTCAGAGCGAAGGTGGTGACAATGAGGCATCGCCCGAGTTCTTCCAGCAGCTGCAACGCATTGCCAAGCGCACCGGCAGTGCCCTGTTGATCGACGAGGTACAGACGGGCGGTGGACCAACCGGCAAGATCTGGTGCCATGAGCACTTCAATCTCGAATCACCACCGGATGTGGTAACGTTCAGTAAGAAGATGCAGCTCGGTGGGTACTATCATGGGGCGCACATGAAGCCGGCCCAACCGTACCGTGTGTTCAACACGTGGATGGGTGATCCCGGTAAGCTGCTGCTGCTCGAGTCCATCCTGCAGGTGATCAAGCAGGAATCGCTGCTGGAGAACGTGCGCCGTACGGGCGATAAGCTAAAGCAGGGATTGCTACAGGCGGAGAAGACGTTCCCGCAGCTGCTCAGTGCTACCCGGGGCCGAGGTACCTTCCTTGCCATCAACTGCGCTACGCCGAAGCTGCGCGATGACATCGTGGCAGCGCTGAAACAGAAAGGTGAGGCTTTGTGGGCTGTTAGTGCCATCAACCTTTTGTCTCTAATGTCGTTCGCATTCGCTTGTTTCTAGGTGTGCTGTCTGGTGGATGTGGTGATCTGAGCATTCGCTTCCGCCCGGCTCTCATCTTCGGTGAGAAGCACGTCGACATTTTCCTCGACAAGTTCCACCAGGTGCTGAAGGAGGTTAAGTAAGGCCGGTCGGTTTGGTCGGTTCGCCAGCTAACTTACTGCACCACGCGACTTGAACCGGTGGATCGGTGATCGAAGGAATGAAAATTGACGGTGGACGCTACTCGGACAAACGGACTAGCTCGCATGGGATGATTATTTTTATTTAAGCGCACAGCCTGCATACGGCCAAAATGACAAGGTTCATTTTCGGCACGCCAGCTAGCCAGCCAGACAGTCAGCAACAGCACAAAAATCCCAGCGTCGTACAAATTTATCTCTTTTAAGCATTATTCCAAACTGTAAAGTAGCTGCTGCTGCACTAGTAGTAGTAGCAATAGTAGTAGCGTACGAGCGCTTGACAACGCAGCTGGACGTGAGCTCAAGGAGATGATGCTAGCGCATACTAATTCTACGCGGTATACTGTAACGCAACCCTCAATAACAACAGCACACCAATTGTGTACTTCGTGGACCGCCAGCATGAAACACATGAGAGAACATTTGTCTTCCAATCAGCAAACGTGATTCCAATACTCGGTGTCGAACGGTGATCAACTGGGTCGCTCTTCTCTGAAGGGTGCACCGGGGATTCCGTTTCAAAATAAAATAGATAAATGTTGTCGCATACAGTTACTGGTTTGTGTCTGTGTGTTCTGTTCCGTCTTGAAAGAAGTTTCCGCAGCATACGGTAGGGGGAATCTCGAGTTCGATTCAAGGAGCAATGGATCGGGGACGGCTGCAACATCAGTTTTCCTATACAACTTAACACAGCTAGCAAACAGAGTAACTCTTTTTGAAGCTCTCACGATTGAATGATCAAAGACCGGCGTCTTCGTCAACATTTGCCTTCGATATTATTGTTTGTTTCTTTTTCGCCAGGCAACCCTCATTACCAGTTCTCGTTACCAGTTTCTTCAATTACAATCGAACAAAAGGTTTTCCTCGGCACTAACGAGAGCCATACCCGAGGAGAAACGTTGAATAATCCAAGGAGCGGGAGAGAGAGGTCCATGTTCTCTACCAACAACCGGTACAGTTTCGTGCCACCGGCTAAAGAGAAAGATGCTGTTGTACCACCGTACGCTGCAGCGTAAAACTTAACGAATTTAGCTTAACGATGGCCGACACCGATCGCGCTGCCATACTGCTGCTGCCCACGACCACGACGACGACGACGACGATGATGATGATCTATGCAAATTTTGGTTTCATCTTGCAAATCGCGTTCCTTGGGCCGCATGAAACAGAGCGTAGACTGGGAGTTTGCTTCACCGTTGAAGGTGTGTGGCTTTCACAGCGGTCGACGCAGGAGGTCCCGGACTGGAAAAGCGGAGAAAGAAAGCATGGCCCAAAGAATGGCTTGTTAGCCATTTTCCATATGCTAATGTATGCCGGAAGAAGGGAAAGGCGGGAGAGACCCTCGTACCGCCCGTACCGGAACCGAGGAACGAGGAAACGAACAAGCAAAAAACAGAACTCAAATAGCAAACGCCATCGGATGGCCTCTAGAGCCGTGGAGCTGTAGCAAAAGGAGAATGGGTTAAAAAAAAGGAGTAAACATACGGCGATTTGCTACTCCGTCGGAGACGCTAACCGACGTCGCACTTTTGCCTTACCGAAAGGGGCCTAACCTGACCAGTTCAGTACAAAGCACGCTTGTTATCATCAACATATTTATGAAATGCAGCGGCTCTACGCACCGACCTGCCGTGACCGTTGTTCCCCACGACCTGTATTTGATCATTCATTACGAATTAAAATCATAGTGAAGAAGGTTTTCTGGACAAACTTTTGCTCGACACGGTTGGTGGGCGCAGGGTTTGAACTTCCGGTGTGTTCCGGCGTAGCAAAACCACATCCAGCAAACGGCTCGAAGAAAACAGTGTGGGGCAAGGGAAGGAAAGGTAATTTGCATTTGAAAAGCATGTCAGCATTGCGGTTAAATTTTGCCAACCTCATCGCCGCCGTCCAGAGATGGGGTGGGCGATGGAATCCAGGTTCGTACATATGTGAAGCCCACGTTCGTGGCCGCCTTGCGATGCCTCGAAGGCCGGGCCGAGTTTACGGCGGTGGCGTACTAACGTGTTCTTCGTCCAGGAGCCTGACGCAGGCCAGCGAAGGTCGTTAAGTAGACGGGATTTTTTTTTAAAAGTATCCACCCAAAGGTGAGTG